>NC_090740.1:88459508-88479508 GCF_036898095.1 Palaemon carinicauda
TTTTTTTTTTTAAAATAAAAAAAAAAATAATGGCATGCAGACCACGAATATTGCAATACAGTTGACGACAGTAGGGAAAATTAGAATAGACTTGTCCCGGATTTTTCTCAATGTATCCAAGCAAAAATAAGAATTAAAACCAATAAGAAAAATATTTATACTTAAAAAGACACTTAACAATATTGATAAAAAAAAAATACGCATTCGAATATATGTAAAGTGACGGAATTCAGCCCATAAATAAAGTTAAAATATTTGATAAAATATGCAAAATTAGAGGAGTCAGCATATCATGCGAGTCTAAGTACCCTTCAGGATACCCACTTCAACGTAAAGTGATGATAGTAGAGATTATTTTGAAAAGAATACCAGAGAGGAAGATAAACGGATAGGGGAAAAGCAACCCTCTTGATAAACCACAAATCCACAGACCCTCCCTTGAGCCTGCTCAACACACAATTAAAAAAATAGAGAAAACTTATATACTGTAATAGTGTGCCTGAGTGTACCATGAAGCAAGATAACTCTAATCCAAGGTAGTGAAGGCCATGGAACAGAGGCTAGGGCACAAACCAAGACAATAAAACAATGTTTTGATTTTGGAGTGTGCTTCTCCTAAAAGAGCTGCTTACTTTTGTCAAAGATTCTTGTCTAATTAACGATTCTATGCAAATTAGAAAATAGTTTGTTTTAAAACTAAAATAAATAACAAAGATAATTACATGGAAAATAACCAAAAATACAAACGAAAGGAAGACATGGGAATGGGAAATTGAAGTCAGGGGCAAGATGTGATAGAGATAGTCTACTTTTCATTAGAAGTGCCTGTTATAGCATGGGGGAAATGGATTTGATAAATATCTCATTTTGATCAAGATATTAATATCTGGCACGTCATTCAGTCAGTTTTTATACCAATTGCATTAGAGTTTGCAATTCTGGCTATTCTCTCCATTCATATCTTCCCAGACATGACCATCCTGAACGCGATACTAGGTAGGCAGTTAATTCTAACAATCAAGCCTTCTCCATCATAAGGCTCAATACTACAAAATATTATAAAAGTATTATTCTAATTATGATCAGATTGGCAAATGATCTTACTAATCAAGAAGTTTAATCTTTGGAACTTCAGATGTTCAAAATTGCAGCAAAGTTTTTTGTGTTGAGAAGTTGACATAATTCTCTCCTCGTAGTTTATATATGATACATTTATTTTAACACTGTTAATCCTAATTTTGCATTTGTTAATCCTTTATTACTTCTCATACAGTTTATATATTATCACAATTCCTTTCCTAGGTCGGTTATTTTTTCTTGTGGGTGCTCTAGGGCTTATAGCATCCTGCTTTTCCAACCAGGGATTGAGCTTAAGTAATAATATTAATAATAATAATAATAATAATAATAATGATAATAATAATAATAATAATATAAAAAAATATGATAATTTGCAATCAATGAAGAAAAATATTTTGTTTCACAAATAAAGTATGAAAGAGTTGAAAGTTAATCAATAATTTGTGCATTTTATTTTTGTCAATATAGATATTAAACATTGCCCGAGAGTATCTATAGTTACTATGATAGGAAAAACAATTATACGAGTGGTAAAAGCTCACACACAAAGAGAGAGAGAGAGAGGAGAGAGAGAGAGAGAGAGAGAGAGAGAGAGAGAGAGAGAGAGAGAGAGACCTAAAGTTTCTAAAATATTATAATTGTATATTTAAACTTGGGCTGTAATATGGTAATGATATTTGATTATCGTTATAAAACTTGCATAAGTATTATTTTTCGAAACAATAAAAACAATGCCATATTGGCTACTTAAAGACCAGATAACTAACTTTTGATAACGGAAATAAACATATAAAAATGTAAGGAGACACTATATAATAACCCAAAAACTCATTAGCTTAGGCCTTACTTGATAAATTAAATTTATGAATACAAAATTAGATAAACGATACTACATTACTAGTCTTTTGATAAATGAATAAACATATAAAACCATCAGAAGAAGCTCTATATAACGCATAACCACATTGGTTTAGTTCTTAATAAGAAAAATAGGATATAGAGTAAGTCTACTTTCTAGAATATATTACAGTATTGAATATCCAGGATTGACTTCTTTCCCTATCTTATTTCACGAGTAGGGTGAGGTATTCAACATTCTCTCCTCATTATTTCCATTTATTCTCAACAGAGTGGAAAAAATTAGTTCGTCAGATGATGAGCTGGTCATGAAAATTTCCTCTCTCTCTCTCTCTCTCTCTCTCTCTCTCTCTCTCTCTCTCTCTCTCTCCTCTCTCTCTCTCTCTCTCTCTCTCACCATACGTTTTGTCCCAAAAATTAAAATCCTGTCATCGTCTTCCACACTCGAGTCAAATAGAAGAAACGTTCCCCTGAAGGATTAGCTGTATATTCTGTAGGTAGGGCAAATCCAGTAATAAAATACAAGATCCCCACAATTTTTTAAGCTGTCTACAAATTCCAATATAGGTGTAGAGATAAACTTTCAAACTCACAGTGACTGAAAAAAAGTTATATAGTCTTAGCATGAAATCTGGGTATTAAAACCTATAAAACAAACTCCTATTTTAAATACTGCTATTGTCTTAAACACGTTGTTCCAAAATAATTATGTGAAAACTGCATGCTATTTTCAAACAACTACTAGGTTCTTAAATACATTATTCTATCGTACTTTAAATACATAACTTCTATTCTTAATGATTAATTCCTATTTCTTTTATGTCTCAAATGAATGGCTTTAACGTACGTCGCTCTTTTGCAGATATCGCTGAAAGTGGATCGCTCAAAAGAATACCGCTCTGTCAATTACCGCTCTAGGGCATGAGTGCCGATATAAAAGGTTATAGGGCAGTTTTAGTGTCCCTTGCTTCTGTCTTTTAGGGACGATTTTTAATCCTTTAGGAAGTTTACACAAAATTTTTAATTAACATGCAATAAAACAGAAGGAGTTTCAAATGATAAACGGTAAAAAATTTTCACTAAATATGAAGGAAACTGAAATTTTAGGAAAAATCTCTTTGAATGGTCGAACTTGGTGCATGCATTTCTCACGTGAATTCATTATCATATATATAAACCATAAAAGGTTCTACAATTTATGAGAGAGGGTATTTCCCAATAAACTTAGAGATATGTTAAGGAAATCACAGAGAGAGAGAGAGAGAGAGAGAGAGAGAGATAGAGAGAGAGGAGAGAGAGAGAGAGAGAGAGAGGAGAGAGAGAGAGAGAGAGAGAGAGAGAGAGAGAGAGAGAGAGAGAGAGAGGATGTTCCCTTCATCATAAATAGAACTGATACTCCATTGTGATTATAAAGATTTTTTTTTTAATGTTTAACATCAGTGAGTTATTCCCAGCATTAAAAAATTATTGGCCAATGAATATCATCCAAATGAGCATTATATATTGCTTTTAGAGAATTTTATCATCAGAAAATCAGCCAACTGAATTCCATTAGTCTATGTCTTCCAGTTATTTCAATCAATTCATCATATACTCGAGCATTATTATTTTGTTGGTTAATAGCTTAAATTTTGAGCCAGAAAAAGTGTTTAATCCTATTGTTTCTTGCAGCATATTTATATATTTCAGTATTACCTCTTTTTACTTGTAAATGATATATGACAAGCATAAACCCATCACGGAGCCTATATTATATGCATGCCTAAAAAACCCAAAGATTTTATATTTTCCACAATAAAAAAAAGTAATTCAAATGATTGGCTATATTTATCAAGTAGACTCAAAACCCATGAGGAAAGAAAATGTTTTGAGATTTTGAAAGTCAGTGAATCGTGAATGTCTGAAATCTGACTAAATGACAATGTCAACATTAAGATTTAACTTTTCGCTTTATAGCTTAATTTGTGAGGTATTGCCATTCTTCTACTCTTGTTCTTCTCCTTATTATTATTATTATTATTATTATTATTATTATTATTATTATTATTATTATTATTATTATTATTATTATTATTATTATTATTATCATAGTTGGAAAAACTGGATGCCATTAACCAAATGATTTCAGTAAGGAAAAATAGCACAGTGAGAAGAGGAAATAAGTGTAAAAATAAATTACCTGATAAAATTTGAATAATGAACAAAAAAACCTTAAGATCAGTAACAACATTTGAAAATATTTGTCGTTGAAGGTGTCGTCGTCAAAGTCATGGTCGTTGTCAAATTCGTCGAAGTCTTAGCAGAAGGCGTCATTGTCTTCATATAAAATATGGAGACTTACGTCAGTCTGTTCAACATAAATATGCTCGCTGTAAGTTTGACTCCGGAACTTCTGTCCCTCAGCATCTACATATAACAATTTCTCAACCGTTTTTATTCCATAAGGAAAATATCAGATTTATGTTAAATTTTTCAGAGTAAAGATGCTAGGCATTATTCCATAATACCCGTATAGCTTAAAATGATAAGAATTTTACATCGTATAAACTAGGGCTACTAGTCGAGAATCTCATGTTATGGAGGGCCTCACATAGGGGCCTTAAATGAAAAATCCACTGCACAAATACTTTTGTATTTTAAACTGAGGACAAACATTTTGTAGTAACAAAAGCCTTCAAAGGATGCGTTAATGTAATATATAATACAAAATAAGATAAAAATTCCCCTTTCACCTAAGTCAAGCGAGTTATCTTACGGACTACTTTAAGATTCTGTACATTCCCATCCTGAACTAAATACTGTTGATATCTCACCCAGCTACACATCTGACTTTTTTATGAATATTTCTCAAGTGTTAATTATTAGATATGGCTATAAAATGAATGTAAAGATAACTCCGTTCTTTACTTGATGGTGTACCACCCGTGTGTCACACGATCATACATGGTAATGGCACTTCTCTTTTTTTTTTTTTATATATTATCCTTTGTATCTTCGCTCTCCCCTCGCACTGACAGCAACTTGTATTAACCTTTCTGCCTACTTAATTGTTAACTGTTAATAGAACCAGTTGCCGGTTGACAAGAAATAGCATGTTTGTATTTTGTGACTTTCTTACTGGGACCTAGAGTGTATATATTCTCGATGTGTCTGTAATAAAGTTACTCAGTTAAATTCAGAGAGGAAGATACGCGGATAGGGGAAAAGCAACCTCATGATAAACCACAAATCCACAGACCCTCCCTTGAGCCTGCTCAACACACAATTAAAAAAAAATAGAGAAAACTTATATACTGTAATAGTGTGCCTGAGTGTACCATGAAGCAAGATAACTCTAATCCAAGGTAGTGAAGGCCATGGAACAGAGGCTATGGCACAAACCAAGACAATAAAACAATGTTTTGATTTTGGAGTGTGCTTCTCCTAAAAGAGCTGCTTACTTTTGTCAAAGATTCTTGTCTAATTAACGATTCTATGCAAATTAAAAAATAGTTTGTTTAAAAACTAAAATAAATAACAAAGATAATTACATGGAAAATTACAAAAAATATAAACGAAAGGAAGACATGGGAATGGTAAATTGAAGTCAGGGGCAAGATGTGATAGAGATAGTCTACTTTTCATTAGAAGTGCATGGTATACCATGGGGGGAAATGGATCTGATAAATATCTCATTCTTGATCAAGATATTAATATATGGCACCGTCATACAGTCAGTTTTTATACAATTGCATAAGACTTCGTAATTCTGGCTATTCTCTCCATTCATATCTTCCCAGACATGACCATCCTGAACGCGATACTAGGTAGGCAGTTAATTCTAACAATCAAGCCTTCTCCATCATAAGGCTCAATACTACAAAATATTATAAAAGTATTATTCTAATTATGATCAGATTGTCGAATGATCTTACTAATCAAGAAGTTCAATCTTTGGAATTTCAGAAGTTCCAAATTACAACGAAGATTTTTGTGTTGAAGAAGTTGACATAATTCTCTCCTCGTAGTTTATATATGATACATCTATTTTAACACTGTTTATCCTAATTTTGCATTTGTTAATCCTTTATTACTTCTCGTACAGTTTATATATTTCCACAATTTCTTTCGTATGTGGGTTATTTTTTCTTGTGGGTGCTCTTGGGCTTATAGCATCCTGCTTTTCCAACCAGAGTTTTAGCTTAAGTAATAATAATAATAATAATAATAATAATAATAATAATAATAATAATAATAATAATAATAATAATAATGATATAAAAAAATTAGATATATTGCAATCAATGAAGAAAATATTTTGTTTCACAAATAAAGTATGAAAGAGTTGAAAGTTAATCAATAATTTTGTTCATTTCATTTTTGTCAATATAGATATTGAACAATTGCCGAGAGTATCTATAGTTACTATGATAGGAAAACAATCATACGAGTGGTAAAAGGTCACACACACAAAAAGCGAGAGAGAGAGAGAGAGAGAGAGAGAGAGAGAGAGAGAGAGAGAGAGAGAGAGAGAGAGAGAGAGAGAGAGAAAGTTCCCTTCATCATAAATAGAACTGATACTCCATTGTAATTATAAAGATTTTTTTTTTAATGTTTAACATCAGTGAGTTATTCCCAGCATTATAAAATTATTGGCCAATGAATATCACCCAAATGAGCATTATATATTGCTTTTAGAGAATTTTATCATCTGAAAATCAGCCAACTGAATTTCATTAGTCTATGTCTTTCAGTTATTTCAATCAATTCATCATATACTCGAGCATTATTATTTTGTTGGTTAATAGCTTAAATTTTGAGCCAGAAAAAGTGTTTAAACCTATTGTTTCTTGCAGCACATTTATATATTTCAGTATTACCTCTTTTTACTTGTAAATGATATATGACAAGCATAAACCCATCTCGGAGCCTATATTATATGCATGCCTAAAAAACCCAAAGATTTTATATTTTCCACAATAAAAAAAAGTAATTCAAATGATTGGCTATATTTATCAAGTAGACTCAAAACCCATGAGGAAAGAAAATGTTTTGAGATTTTGAAAGTCAGTGAATCGTGAATGTCTGAAATCTGACTAAATGACAATTTCAACATTAAGATTTAACTTTTCGCTTTATAGCTTAATTTGTGAGGTATTGCCATTCTTCTACTCTTGTTCTTCTCCTTATTATTATTATTATTATTATTATTATTATTATTATTATTATTATTATTATTATTATTATTATTATTATTATTATTATCATAGTTGGAAAAACTGGATGCCATTAACCAAATGATTTCAGTAAGGAAAAATAGCACAGTGAGAAGAGGAAATAAGTGTAAAAATAAATTACCTGATAAAATTTGAATAATGAACAAAAAAACCTTAAGATCAGTAACAACATTTGAAAATATTTGTCGTTGAAGGTGTCGTCGTCAAAGTCATGGTCGTTGTCAAATTCGTCGAAGTCTTAGCAGAAGGCGTCATTGTCTTCATATAAAATATGGAGACTTACGTCAGTCTGTTCAACATAAATATGCTCGCTGTAAGTTTGACTCCGGAACTTCTGTCCCTCAGCATCTACATATAACAATTTCTCAACCGTTTTTATTCCATAAGGAAAATATCAGATTTATGTTAAATTTTTCAGAGTAAAGATGCTAGGCATTATTCCATAATACCCGTATAGCTTAAAATGATAAGAATTTTACATCGTATAAACTAGGGCTACTAGTCGAGAATCTCATGTTATGGAGGGCCTCGCATAGGGGCCTTAAATGAAAAATCCACTGCACAAATACTTTTGTATTTTAAACTGAGGACAAACATTTTGTAGTAACAAAAGCCTTCAAAGGATGCGTTAATGTAATATATAATACAAAATAAGATAAAAATTCCCCTTTCACCTAAGTCAAGCGAGTTATCTTACGGACTACTTTAAGATTCTGTACATTCCCATCCTGAACTAAATACTGTTGATATCTCACCCAGCTACACATCTGACTTTTTTATGAATATTTCTCAAGTGTTAATTATTAGATATGGCTATAAAATGAATGTAAAGATAACTCCGTTCTTTACTTGATGGTGTACCACCCGTGTGTCACACGATCATACATGGTAATGGCACTTCTCTTTTTTTTATATATTATCCTTTGTATCTTCGCTCTCCCCTCGCACTGACAGCAACTTGTATTAACCCTTCTGCCTACTTAATTGTTAACTGTTAATAGAACCAGTTGCCGGTTGACAAGAAATAGCATGTTTGTATTTTGTGACTTTCTTACTGGGACCTAGAGTGTATATATTCTCGATGTGTCTGTAATAAAGTTACTCAGTTAAATTCAGAGAGGAAGATACGCGGATAGGGAAAAGCAACCTCATGATAAACCACAAATCCACAGACCCTCCCTTGAGCCTGCTCAACACACAATTAAAAAAAATAGAGAAAACTCATATACTGTACAGAGGCGTAACAATAGGGTGGCAGAGGTGGCAAACTGCCACGGGCCCAGGGCCTATAATGATTAAAGGGGCCCATGGACGTAGAGTCACATAAAGGGAGCCAAGGGATATGGGCCCATGGCCTTACAAAGAAGAAGAAGAATAATAAGTATGCTACTGCTTACTGTTATATTTTAGTGATTTAGAAAAAAAAAATATTTCAAATTCCTCAATAACAGAGTATAATTTTCTCAATTAATAATAGTTTTTTATTTACAGTGAATCGGATATATCATGCCTCCCAAAAAACCTCTTAGTGGCAGTGAAAAGCGGAAAAAGAAAAAGAAAATTAAATTAAGGCATCAAAGCTTCAAAAAATTTGTGGGTTTTTTTCCCCAACAGTAGAAGTAATTAACGAAAATGCAAAGGACAATGACAGTTGTGAAGCTATTGGAGAAAATACTAATAGTAGTGTCACTAGTGTGGAAATGCCTATTACTAGTTAAGTTAAAACAAACACAGCAACTGATACAGGTGAAAAGAAATTAGACGAAGTTGGCAAGCCTGATTTTGACCCAGTTTCCGACACTATATTAGGCAATACCTGTGAAGATGCGTGTAAACCTAGTACCTCAAAAGACCATGCGCCTGAGCTCTCATTTAACACAATAACATCGTTGTGGCCTACAGACCGAGGACATTTTATGGAACAAAACTTGAAGGACCAAACAAAATGATTTATCATTACAAATGGACATTGCAAGCCTAATGCCCTTTTAAAAAGGATGCAGAAGGTCGCTCTTTCTCTGAAAAATATTATCATGAAGTGTCCAGATCAGGTGTGAAAATTGAGAGGTCGTGGTTATGCTATTCAGTTGTTCTTGATAAGGCTTATTGTGAGACATGTTGGTTGTTTTCTAATCGAGGAGCGAGTAGATTTCAAGATACATGGATTGATGGCTATTGTGACTGGAAACACATAGGTGAGGGTATGAAGAGGCACGAATCATCCCAAATTCACTATAATTCATGCCTAGTGTATGAACAATGGCACTTGCATGGAACTTTGAGTGAAGCACTTGAAGGTAATCTTTAAAAAGGAGAAAAAATACTGGCGTCAGGTTTTGGACAGATTATTAAATGTAACTCTTACATTAGCGATATGCAATTTGCCAAATCGTGGACACAAAGAAGGAACACAAGCAGAAGATGAAGGTGATTATGATGAGGATGAAAGGAAACGTGGAAATTTCATTTGCATCATTGAGTTGCTTTCTAAATATGATCCAGTTCTTTCAGAATTAATCAGTAAACCTAAAGGTAAAACAAAGTATATGAGCCCAATGATACAAAATAAACTCATTCAATTGCTTTCAAAGGAAACTGAAAAAGAACTTACTTATGCCATTAAAGCAGCTCCATTTTATAGCGTAATGTTAAATACAACACAGGATATTTCCAAAATTGATCAGATGTGTGAAATATACCGTTACTGTAGCATAGAATATGATGATAATGGAAAGCCAAAAGCCCTACAAATTAATGAGTCTTTTTTAGGGTTTCATAAGGTTGAGGGCCAAAGTGGAGCTGCACTATCAGAACAAATTTTGCAAATAATTAAACAAAGAGGACTTTCTATTTCAAGGTGTCGTGGACAAGGATATGATGGAGCTAGTAACATGAAGGGGATATACAAAGGTGTGCCGAAAAAAATTATTGATGTTAAACCCAGTGCAGTTTATGTTCATTGTGCTGCTCATAATTCAAATTTGGTGATTAATGGTGCTGTCAAGGATGTGACAGAAATGGCGCAGTTTTATGATATTGTTCAAAGAGTCTATGTGTTTTTTTTGGATTGAGTATCAAGAGATGGGACATATTATCGAGCTTAATTTCTGAATCAGGCACTCACAAAGGGTAACTATTAAAAAGTTAAAACCAACTCGATGGGCTGGACGTTATGGTGCGGTATTTGCTCTCAAAGCTCGATTCTGTGATGTGCAGAAAGCTCTAGCACAAATGATATTATGCAGCTCTAAGGCAGATGAACGCAATGAAGCCACTGCACTAAAGAAATGTCTTGAAAATTTTAATTTTGTATTCTTTTTGACGTTTCAGTCCAAAATCTTACAGTCAATAAATTTAGTATAAAAGATGTTGCAATCAAAAGCAGTTGATCTTGGTAAGGCAGCAGACCTCTTAAAGGTTTGCATGGATGAGATGTGCAGATTAAGAAATCAGTTTGAGGATGTAAAGAAAGAAGCAACAGATATAGCCCAGAAGTGGTCAATCAGACCAGAATTTGAGAAAAAGAGACTTCGTACCGTAAAAAGACATTTTGGCGAGCTTTGTGAAGACCAAAGATTAGAAGATCCAGACAGTTTGTGTAGAGTAACTGTTTACTATCGTACTCTGGACATCATCACAACTCAGTTGAACTTCCGTTTTACTGGCTTGCATGAAGTTGTCTCATCATTCTCAGTGTTGGAACCAATCTCATTGCAAAATTTATCTGGCTCAGAGCTGTACGAAAAAGCATCTAGTTTTGTGAAAAAGTACCACAACGATGTGTCAGAAACATTCACACAGGAAATTCTCAGCATGAGATCTGCTCTGAAGGGAGAAATAAGCAAAGTTTCTAGTATTAAGGACCTTGCTAATATGTTGATCATAGAAAATCATTCTATTTCAGCCAGTTTCCCTGAGGTTTGCACTGCAATGCTATTGTTTTTAACTATTCCAGTCATAACTGCAAGTGCAGAGCTTTCATTCTCCAAACTAAAGCTTGTTAAAAACTATTTGCGAAGTACAATGGCACAGGAAAGATTAGAAGGACTAACTCTTCTATCAAGTGAACAAGGAACTGCGCGTAAATTGAACTTAAGTAAAGTCATTGACAGATTTGCAGAGATGAAAGCAAGGAAGAAAGAATTCTAGAAGGTATAAGGTATATTTGTTTATTTAATGATGGTATAAATGCTTTGGACCAAGCTGTTTTTATTTTCATTTTATAGGTATCGTAATTATGTAATAATGTGACGGCCGCACAGGCCTACATAAGGGTATTCATCTGATTCATTATTGGGAATATATAATTTAGATGTTTTTTCCTAAGCTATGTATGTATTAACAATTAGTAATTAGATATCAATGCCTACATATTATATTTCAATTTCTTATGCCTACCAGTTCTACGATATATCAAATCAATCTCTCTACTCTCTCTCCCATAATATATATATATATATATATATATATATATATATATATATATATATATATATATATATATATATATATATATATATATATATATATATATATATATATATATTCTTTTTTTTTTTTTTTTTTTGAGGTAATGGGGGCCCACTGTAAGAAAATGCCACGGGCCCATTCTCACCTAGTTACGCCCCTGATACTGTAATAGTGTGCCTGAGTGTACCATGAAGCAAGATAACTCTAATCCAAGGTAGTGAAGGCCATGGAACAGAGGCTATGGCACAAACCAAGACAATAAAACAATGTTTTGATTTTGGAGTGTGCTTCTCCTAAAAGAGCTGCTTACTTTTGTCAAAGATTCTTGTCTAATTAACGATTCTATGCAAATTAAAAAATAGTTTGTTTAAAAACTAAAATAAATAACAAAGATAATTACATGGAAAATTACAAAAAATACAAACGAAAGGAAGACTTGAGAATGGAAAATTGAAGTCAGGGGCAAGATGTGATAGAGATAGTCTACTTTTCATTAGAAGTGCATGGTATACCATGGGGGGAAATGGATCTGATAATTATCTCATTCTTGATCAAGATATTAATATATGGCACCGTCATACAGTCAGTTTTTATACAATTGCATAAGACTTCGTAATTCTGGCTATTCTCTCCATTCAAATCTTCCCAGACATGACCATCCTGAACGCGATACTAGGTAGGCAGTTAATTCTAACAATCAAGCCTTCTCCATCATAAGGCTCAATACTACAAAATATTATAAAAGTATTATTCTAATTATGATCAGATTGTCGAATGATCTTACTAATCAAGAAGTTCAATCTTTGGAACTTCAGAAGTTCCAAATTGCAACGAAGATTTTTGTGTTGAAGAAGTTGACATAATTCTCTCCTCGTAGTTTATATATGATACATCTATTTTACCACTGTTTATCCTAATTTTGCATTTGTTAAACCTTTATTACTTCTCGTACAGTTTATATATTTCCAGAATTTCTTTCGTATGTGGGTTATTTTTTCTTGTGGGAGCTCTTGGGCTTATAGCATCCTGCTTTTCCAACCAGAGTTTTAGCTTAAGTAATAATAATAATAATAATAATAATAATAATAATAATAATAATAATAATAATAAAAATAATAATAATAATATAAAAAAAATTAGATATATTGCAATCAATGAAGAAAATATTCTGTTTCACAAATAAAGTATGAAAGAGTTGAAAGTTAATCAATAATTTTGTTCATTTCATTTTTGTCAATATAGATATTAAACAATTGCCGAGAGTATCTATAGTTACTATGATAGGAAAACAATCATACGAGTGGTAAAAGGTCACACACACAAAAAGCGAGAGAGAGAGAGAGAAAATGAGAGAGAGAGAGAGAGAGAGAGAGAGAGAGAGAGAGAGAGAGAGAGAGAGAGAGAGAGAGAGAGAGAGACATAAAGTTTCTAAAATATTATAATTGTATATTTAAACTTGGGCTGTAATATGGTAATGATATTTGATTATCGTATAAAACTTGCATAAGTATTATTTTTCGAAACAATAAAAACAATGCCATATTGGCTACTTAAAGACCAGATAACTAAACTTTTGGTAACTGAAATAAACCTATAAAAATGTAAGGAGACACTATATAATAACCAAAAAACCTCATTAGTTAGGCTTACTTAATAAATTAAATTTATGAATACAAAATTAGATAAACAATACTACATTACTAGTCTTTTGATAAATGAATAAACATATAAAACCATCAAAAGAAGCTCTATAATAACGCATAACCACATTGGTTTAGTTCTTAATAAGAAAAATAGGATATAGAGTAAGTCTACTTTCTAGAATATATTTACAGTATTGAATATCAGGATTGACTTCTTTCCCTATCTTATTTCACGAGTAGGGTGAGGTCTTCTACATTCTCTCCTCATTATTTCCATTTATTCTCAACAGAGTGGAAAAAATTAGTTCGTCAGAAGATGAGCTGGTCATGAAAATTTCCCCTCTCTCTCTCTCTCTCTCTCTCTCTCTCTCTCTCTCTCTCTCTCTCTCTCTCTCTCTCTCTCTCTCTCTCTCACCATACGTTTTGTCCCAAAAATTAAAATCCTGTCATCGTCTTCCACACTCGAGTCAAATAGAAGAAACGTTCCCCTGAAGGATTAGCTGTATATTCTATAGGTAGGGCAAATCCAGTAATAAAATACAAGATCCCCACAATTTTTTAAGCTGTCTACAAATTCCAATATAGGTGTAGAGATAAACTTTCAAACTCACAGTGAACTGAAAAAAAGTTATATAGTCTAGCATGAAATTGGTATTAAAACCTATAAAACAAACTCCTATTTTAAATACTGCTATTGTCTTAAACACGTTGTTCCAAAATAATTATGTGAAAACTGCATGCTATTTTCAAACAACTACTAGGTTCTTAAATACATTATTCTATCGTACTTTAAATGCATAACTTCTATTCTTAAATGACTAATTCCCATTTCTTTTATGTCTCAAATGAATGGCTTTAACGTACGTCGCTCTTTTGCAGATATCGCTGAAAGTGGATCGCTCAAAAGAATACCGCTCTGTCAATTACCGCTCTAGGGCATGAGTGCCGATATAAAAGGTTATTAGGGCAGTTTTACTGTCCCTTGCTTCTGCCTTTTAGGGACGATTTTTAATCCTTTAGGAAGTTTACACAAAATTAGTCTATGTCTTTCAGTTATTTCAATCAATTCATCATATACTCGAGCATTATTATTTTGTTGGTTAATAGCTTAAATTTTGAGCCAGAAAAAGTGTTTAAACCTATTGTTTCTTGCAGCATATTTATATATTTCAGTATTACCTCTTTTTACTTGTAAATGATATATGACAAGCATAAACCCTCTCGGAGCCTATATTATATGCATGCCTAAAAAACCCAAAGATTTTATATTTTCCACAATAAAAAAAAAGTAATTCAAATGATTGGCTATATTTATCAAGTAGACTCAAAACCCATGAGGAAAGAAAATGTTTTGAGATTTTGAAAGTCAGTGAATCGTGAATGTCTGAAATCTGACTAAATGACAATGTCAACATTAAGATTTAACTTTTCGCTTTATAGCTTAATTTGTGAGGTATTGCCATTCTTTTACTCTTGTTCTTCTCCTTATTATTATTATTATTATTATTATTATTATTATTATTATTATTATTATTGTTATTATTATTATTATTATTATTATTATCATAGTTGGAAAAACTGGATGCCATTAACCAAATGATTTCAGTAAGGAAAAATAGCACAGTGAGAAGAGGAAATAAGTGTAAAAATAAATTACCTGATAAAATTTGAATAATGATCAAAAAAACCTTAAGATCAGTAACAGCATTTGAAAATATTTGTCGTTGAAGGTGTCGTCGTCAAAGTCATGGTTGTTGTCAAATTCGTCGAAGTCTTAGCAGAAGGCGTCATTGTCTTCCTATAAAATATGGAGACTTACGTCAGTCTGTTCAACATAAATATGCTCGCTGTAAGTTTGACTCCGGAACTTCTGTCCCTCAGCATCTACATATAACAATTTCTCAACTGTTTTTATTCCATAAGGAAAATATCAGATTTATGTTAAATTTTTCAGAGTAAAGATGCTAGGCATTATTCCATAATACCCGTATAGCTTAAAATGATAAGAATTTTACATCGTATAAACTAGGGCTACTAGTCGAGAATCTCATGTTATGGAGGGCCTCACATAGGGGCCTTAAATGAAAAATCCACTGCACAAATACTTTTGTATTTTAAACTGAGGATAAACATTTTGTAGTAACAAAAGCCTTCAAAGGATGCGTTAATGTAATATATAATACAAAATAAGATAAAAATTCCCCTTTCACCTAAGTCAAGCGAGTTATCTTACGGACTACTTTAAGATTCTGTTCATTCCCATCCTGAACTAAATACTGTTGATATCTCACCCAGCTACACATCTGACTTTTTTATGAATATTTCTCAAGTGTTAATTATTAGATATGGCTATAAAATGAATGTAAAGATAACTCCGTTCTTTACTTGATGGTGTAACACCCGTGTGTCACACGATCATACATGGTAATGGCACTACTCTTTTTTTTATATATTATCCTTTGTATCTTCGCTCTCCCCTCGCACTGACAGCAACTTGTATTAACCTTTCTGCCTACTTAATTGTTAACTGTTAATAGAACCAGTTGCCGGTTGACAAGAAATAGCATGTTTGTATTTTGTGACTTTCTTACTGGGACCTAGAGTGTATATATTCTCGATGTGTCTGTAATAAAGTTACTCAGTTAATTTCAACTTGCCTTTGACTCACAACCTACACTTGGCCCATTACATTCGTGACTCCAGAGGTCGACTTGTTCCTCCTGCCTCCCCCCCCCCTCACGGACTCCATGAAAGTTGGCGATGCCCCATGAAAGTTGGCGATGCCCCATTCAAACTTTTGTCGTTCGCCAGTGAAGAAGCGTTTGCTAGGTTTCAGCACGCAGATGTCCAGCTCTGCATCAAGGGTGTGGCTAGCTCAACCACCAAAGCAGATTGTGTTCTCACGGCAATATCCGAGGTCACCTTCCTGGAAATCTCCTACTGCCTTTGTGAACAAGGAGACACCCAAATAGCGTATGACGCCCTAAAAACATACCTTCTGCAGCATTACTCACTGTCACCAACAGGCCTTATAGCAAAGCTTTTTCAGCTCTCTCAACAACCGTTGGGGGACCAAAGCGCTTCGCTCACCCTCATGGAAATGACCAGTATTGTACGCCTGCAACCTGCCGCAGACGGTTTTCCTTGTGAGGTGAACCAACCTTGTAACTTTGGGTACGCTGTTTACCCAAACCTGTACGCGCTACCATACCCGATGTCAATAGTTTACCCATAAAGGACTTGATGACCAAAGCCCACACCCTTATGTACAGCCACTTCACAACCTTCTAGACCTCCATCAACGCCTCCACTCCTGACGAGGAGGACACCTATTCAACATCATCCGAAGCTTACATGAATGCCTTAAGACAAACACGCCTACCCCTTGACGTGCAGGAGCGGCGACAAAGCCACCCATCACCCACCACTTGCTCGCTACTACCACTCCAGATTCGGGTCCGCCGCGAAGAAATGTGCTAAGGATTGTCAGTGGCCAAAAAACATGTAAGTAGGCCATCGCTCGTGGCTGGGGCCTCCTGTTTTCTTAGTCTTTTCTTTTTACATAATGCAGGGACGAGCGTGCGATTTTTGGTAGACACGGGTGATTGTCGTTCTCTTTTGCCAAGGCAACTATTCAGGACATGACATAGTCTGTCTTAGTCTGCTGAGGTTCGCCTGATAGCTGCCAACAGATCTGCGATACCCACCTACTGTTACGAGAACCTCACATTACTGTTTGGAAATGGCAAATTTAATTTGAAGTTTGTTGTTGCTGACCTCACATTTCTAATCCTTTTTGCGGGTTTCTTCTCTCATTTCCGCCTTCTGGTTGATGACGCCCACCGACGATTGGTCAACGCACAATCATACTTGGTTTACACCTCTTCAACCCGCCCCCTCAACCTCGCTCTCCACATCAGCACACCCACGGATGCCTACGCCCACCTCCTCATGTCCCACCTGGAAGTTTTCCGTCCAGAACTTCGCCAAACGCCTACAATTCCTGCCAAACACATTATTTATCACTATATCAAGACGACGGGAACTCCAATCTTCACAAAACTAAGACGTCTGGCACAGGATTGATTGGCAGCCGCCAAACAGACGTTCGCCGAAATGGAAGAAATTGGCATTACATGCGCCTGAACATGGTAACAGAACCAGATCACTACCCCCTCCCTAACATCGCCGACGTGACCTCCTACGTGCCCGTTCGACCTCCTGAGAGGGTATTATCAGGTACCTATGAACCCAGAAGACCGCCATCACCACTCCCTTCGGTACATACACCTTCTATTACTCCTGTTTTTGCCTTCGTAATGCTGGGACCACTTTTCAACGTGTCATAGATAGCATATTAGGGGACCTCCCCTTCTGTGTATGTTGAGTGGACGACATACTTGTGTTCTCTTCCTCAAAAGAGGAACACCTCCTTCACCTGCGCATCGTGCTCGACCACCTACAACAAAACTGCCTTATAGTCCGGTTACACAAGTGAACCTTTAGCACCAATGAAGTGTCGTTCTTAGGGCACCGCATCACTGCTGAAGGTGTTCATCCCCTCTCAGAAAATTTAGCAGCTGTTGAGAACTTCCCCACGCCTTCACTGTCAAAGCACTTCAGGAACTCTTGGGAATGATCAACTATTATCATCATTTTTTTCCAGCTATTGCGCCCCTCTGAAGTGGGGTCCCCATCAAGAAGCGCCCTTTTGCCATGCAAAGAATGCCTTATACACAGCTGATGCTCTCACTTTTCCCATCCCACATGCCCCTCTCCTTCTCTCCACCAATGCCAGCGATGTCGCTATTGGTGCAGTACTCGAACAAGTGGTCAACGGCTCGCCCCACGCATTGGCCTTCTTCAACGAAAAACTGTCCAAGGCAGAATCAGATTATTCTCCCTTCGATCGCAAATTGCTGGTGGTGCACTTGGCAGTTCGTCACTATTGCCATTTCTTATAAGGTACATCCTTCATCATTTGCAAAATCCACATGCCTCTGGTGTGTGCCTTCACTTGACAATCTGACACCTGGTCGGCCAGTCAACGCCTACATCTCTGCCGTGGCTGAATACAATTGCACCCTTCAACACATCCCTGGGAAAATGAATCCCTTGACCGATGCCCTTTTAAGAAACATATCGGCCACCGTTCAACTGGGATTAGATTACAATGCCTTGGCTGAAGCCCAAAGAGGGGATCCAGGTTATCACACATGTAGGACATCCTGAATATCTCTTTGTTGGGAAGACGTCCCCCTTGATGAATCCAACATCACCCTCCTCTGTGACGTCAGTACTTAAAGACCGCGACCGTGGATTCCTGCTCCCATCCGCCGACAGGTGTTTGATTTCATTCATGGCCTTTCACATCCCTCGAGCCGTTCTATTGCACCGCTGCTGAAGACGAAGTTCATTTTGCACAGCATTACTAAGGATGCTAAGGATTGGGTCTGCTCCAGTACATTTTGCCAAACTTCCAAAGTACATTGGCACATGGATTACGGAGTGGGCATCTTTCCTCATCCTCAGCGTCGTTTTCCCCACATTCACGTCGATGTTGTAGGCCACCTAACCACATCACAAGGACATCACTACCTGTTTACCGTCATCGAACACTCCACTCGTTGGCCTGAAGCCATTCCCATGGAAACTGCAACGTCTGCTTCATGTACATCTGCCTTACTCTCAGGATGGATAGCATACTCTCAGGATGGATAGCGATATTTGGTATCCCTGAGTATATTACTTCTGACTGGAGTTCTACTTTCACCTCTCAATTGTTGACATCATTAGCGAATCTCCTTGGCTTCACCCTACATCAGACAACTGCCTACAACCCTGCTGCCATTGGAATGGTTGAACGTTTACATCGCACCATCTAATCAGCTTTGTTGTCCTTCTGCAAAGACTCCAACTGGTTTACTAAGCTTCCCTTGGTCCTCCTGGTACTAAAGACAACTCCTAAAGACGCCCTGGACGTCTCGACCTCTGAAATGGTGTATGGAGACCCGTTGGTCATCCCTGCCAAATTTTTTCCTTCTCCAACCTTCTTCGATGATCTCCATCGCATACACCAACAGACGTGCTCTCTGCAACACACATCTTCCTACGCAGCGACACTAAGAAGCCACCGCTAACGCCCCCTTACATGGTCCCTTTCCTTGTGATCCGACGCAATCCGAAAGCATTCCTACTAAACATTCATGGCAAACAATATTGGGTCTCCTGCCAGATGACCAGCCTACAGTTCGCCTCTCTAGATCAGGGCACCATATTTAACATGTACAGTATATCAATTTTAGGGGGGATCCACGTACCATTTCTCTTTTCCGTATATATTATCCTTAGTATCCTTGCTCTCCCCTTGCACTGACAGCAACTTGTATTAACCTGTCTGCCTACTTCATTGTTAACTGTTAACAGAACCGGTTACCGGTTGGTATTTTGTGACCCTCTTACCGGGATATATTGTGCATATATACTTGATTTGTCTGTAATAAAGTTACTCAGTTCCATTCATCTTGCCTTTGACTCAACTTACAATTGGCCCGTCGAAAGGTATTATCTTAATATATTCATGCTACCAAGTGAAAACCTAATGTAATGGAAGGGCTGACTTTTGTTGTACCAACTGGTTAATATCAAGCTGAATGGCTAACGTGGCTTTCTAAGAGTCCATTAGTTATTTTTAACCATGCTACCAAAAACTACCATCATCTTCCTTACATCA
>NC_090740.1:88482008-88529508 GCF_036898095.1 Palaemon carinicauda
TCTACGAGTCAATATAACTACTTACTAAGAAAAAAAAATGGAATAATATAAGAGACAAAGATCCTCGAAGCAGCAACAAAAGTAAATAAATTATTCGTCTCATAAATAGTATAATTGGAAATATAAAAGAAAAGAAGCTGCCTGATGGATACAGTGACCAGGAACTAGCAAATAATTTACTAGCATTCTTTTAAAACATAATTGAAAATATAACCAGGTGATTTGTAAATATTCAACATCAGAATAATGATACACCGGATACACAGAAAAAAATTAATAAGATTTTACAATATAACACAAGATGACATCACCAAGATTATCAAGAAAGCAAAGAATACAAACAGCGCGATTGATCCTATGCCAATAAGATGAAGTAATTGGAAAGAGAAACGTTTCCAGTCTAGCCGAAATAATAATGAGAATAGCGAAAGCAAGTACTGGTGAATGTAAGTTTCCTAAATCTGAGAAAATGAGTATAGTCACACCATTTCTGAAAACTGGACTACCAGGAATTAAGCACCTATTTCGAATCTATCCTTTATTTCAAAAGTGCTTGAATAGGTAATTCTTGAACAACTAGTCAGTCACTTAGAAGTAATGAAACCTTTGCCTGACAACCAATCTTCTTACAGAAAACTATACTCTACGGAGATATGTTGTAAATGATATGCTAGAAATGATGGATGAAAGTAAATATGGTATCTTAATATTGCTTGATCTCAGTGCTACTTTTGATACAGTTGTGCATGAACTACTACTAAATTGTCTACAGTCCATCGGCGTTGGAGATCAATCTTTCGAATAGCTAAAATACTATTTGGTTGGTAGAAATTACTGAGTACAAACTTGAAACTTTTATTCATCATATGAACCATTAAACAGGCGGGTACCCCAGGGGAGTGTACTTAGCCCAATCATGTTCTGCATCTGTACTATTGGTCTATCGAAATTACTACAAAGGCATGGTGTGAAGTTCAAACTATTTGCGGATGACACATAATTTTACTTCTCCATAAATGATATAGATGACACTACTGAAACTATGAAACGAATCCTTGATAGTGTTAAAGAATGGATGACATTGAAAAAAAAACAAAATTAGATGAGAACAAAACTGAATTCATGTTGGTGGGAAAGAGAAACAGCGTGAGAATCTTGGGTGATGTTCGAATGAACATAAGTAATGACTCAGGGCTGATATCTAGTAAAGTTCGAGATCTAGGTGTATTTCCAGACTGTAACCTGTCTCTCAATGCCCCAAATAAATAGTATGATAACAATTGCTGGTTATTATATAGGAGATATTGCATTTACAAAAAGTACCTGGACGAAAATGCTTTAAAGAGCCTTGTAAACTGTGTTGTTACCAGAGTTAACAACTGCAACTCTATTACAATTTACCAAAAGTGTAACTTAAGAAATTACAAAACATAATAAACAGACGAGCAAGACTGGTAAAAGGTGTCCCACCTAGAGCATCAATCACTCCTATACTAACTTATTTACACTGCCTACGATAAAAGCGATAATTGAATTTAAAATATGTACAATAACCAACCAAGTTATCAGAACCAGTCGTCCAAAATACTTAAAAGAATTGCTACATATTGCTCCGCTAACAAATCACGTCGTCACGAGAATAGTTACAGATGGTTTGAAACTATTTGAACCCAGATATATGCCTACTGTAGACTCCAGAGCCTTTGAATATGCGGCCACGAGACTATAAAATAGGCTCCCACAAGACATCCGAATGATTGAAGACATTAAGGCTTTCAAGAGGAAACTGAAGTCTTTCTTATTTCATCAGTCGTACAACAGTGATTACTTAACAATAATAGAACCATACACGATATGTAACGTTAAATACTGTGAACAAACAGGGTAAAACGAGCGGGGAGGTCCTGCATAGAGTGGGGTTCCTCAGCTGTATGGGACTGAAAAAGCACCCGTCAAAGTAAGTAGGTATTATATTTATTGCTGTTTGACATACCGAATGTTATATTATTCATCAAATCATTAAGACTACTACGATTATCAAAAAATTTCTACACCACCAACTTTGTATAGTTTTACGGGACTCATTTCGAATTCTAGAAGTTTGTTTTTAAGTTTTTATACTATTGATAAGTATATTTTCTAAAAATTTCTTTCAATAAATACAACAATTTCCTGACCATTGTCAAATATTGGTTCTGCTAGGAAAGATTTCCTGTGCCCTTTATCCATGAAGATTAAATTACATTTAGACTCAAATTTTTATCCTACCCAATGTTATATATGTAATAATCATATATTACATGTTTAAAACACATGACCTAATAGGTCACTGTGGAAGTAGAAGCTAGTGTGAGAAGTGCTGTAGTCATATCATAGCAGGATGTGAATACCATATCTCAGCAATGTAACATTTTTCATGAAGAGTAAACACTAACCAGTCCGTGAGAAAAGTTGCCTGTGAGAACGGAACTGAGTATCTTCCGGTATTAATGTGGTGTTTACATAAATCCCTAAGTGCTGAAATAACTTTAACATGCATAGGGATATTTGTTTTTAGTTTACTGGACGATGTCATACGGAATGGTCATCCGACCAAACCAGCTATACTCCTGTGATGGAGATGTTAACACTGTTGTTCTTAAAGAATAAACCATTTTAAAGTTAACTTACTTGACTTTACTTGAAGATGTAGCATATCAACTATAATACTGCACACATTTTAGATGACTTTTGAAGGGAACCCAAATGTGTGTTAACAACAGTAACACACTAATATATATACTTTTCTAGTTATTATACTTGCATGAGATTCCCCCACTTGATTTGTACAAGCTGAAATCTAATATCCCTTGGCTGGTTTTACAATGAGAGAAGGTCCATCTGACTATGAATCATTCTTAGATAACGGAAATAAATTTTTGGTATTTTCTGCCTCCCATGTATATTTCATTTCTTGAAGAATTATCGAATTCGCTGTTTGGAAACCGGAATCTCTTTTATAATAATATTTTTTTATAATTCTTCATATATATATATATATATATATATATATATATATATATATATATATATATATATATATATATATATATATATATATATATATGTGTGTGTGTGTGTGTGTGTGTAACTGAGGAAAAGCAAGATTAAATGTTAAAATAGGTTGATTGTTTTTTAATGAATTTAGTCTTTGAGTACTGTATTAGAGATTTTTCAGGTTAGCTGATGAAATTAGATGCATTCATAGACTTTCCTTTCAGTCATAGAAAATTCATGCTACGGTGAATCGGGTAATTGCCAATATTAGGAACTCTGTCGTATATATCGATGAAATAATTATATTTTTTCTTGCTGTTATAAACGTAGACCTGGTTGTTAATTTAATGAAAAATTGGAATTTGCTGGCCGGAGAGTTACTTACCTAGGACACTAGATAGGTGAAGGTACTGCGGCCCCTATATGTGTTATGATTTGTGTAATAGATAATTCCACGTAAAAAAAAAAAAAAGGGAGGTTATGCAATATTTAGGTTCAGCGGTTTTCTGTCGAAGTTTTTACCTTGTTTTTCGGAGGTGACTTCGTTAAGCTATTTACATAAGAAAAACTTGAAGTTTGCATTGGTTGAAAATTCCGCTATCGCTGTAGAAAGAGTTAAATTTGTCCTAACGTTGGATTTTATCTTAATATATCCCAATTTTATTGAGCCTTTTAGTCATGCAGTTCATTATCTAGAAAATGGAAAAGGAGGAGTATAATGAAAGGAGAGGAAACTGTTCCCATCCTGTAGGTTATCATATTAAGAAAAAAATCAACTTTAGAGAAATTATCTGGTTATAGAGAAAGAATGTCTTGCTCTTATTTCAAGCCTTCAGCATTTTAAAGTACATTTAACTTGAGGCGCTGCCCAGATCGTAATGCGATAAAGTTCATCAATAAATATAACAATAATAATTGAAGGTTGACATTTTTGAGTGGGCTATGGCAAGATCATAATATTGTAATAAAGCACCTACAAGGAAAGGTCAATATAGTACTGCATGTGTTTTCTCATCTAGGACACGGATAGAAATTTACTTAATTTATTTGTGTAGGGTTCCAGCCATAATATATGGTGCAATCTCTATATTCATTATGTTTTATATATCTGTGATATATAAGCTTTTGGTTGAGGGTGTCACAAACTCGTTATTAGGATAATTAATTACATAAAAAGGTTCGTAGTAGTTTGTATTCTCTTTATTATTCTAATTATCATTTTCTATTTTAAGGTTCTGGCTATGAAGGTTTAGGTCATCCAAAGGAAGACATTTTCCAGTGGATTACTAGTCCTGGCAAAGTGAGGGGTAGACGGAGGTAATTGGTGTTTGACTTATCTCCTGAATTCAAGGTATTCTGACTGTAGCGGTATTTCCATTTATTTGATAGTGAACTGAGAGTACCAGTGCCGGCCACCATCGAGTTTTATGGATTGTGGTTTCACACGGATGCCACCAATATCTTATGATTTGCGTTTCATGGGCAAGGTAGTTGTATAGTCAAATGGAGGAATTATTTTGTTTGGTGCTTGTTTTGCGGCACATATCCCGTCACAACAGCAAACAGCTTGAAACATTCTCAAGTGTAATAAGGAGGTTACTCCTGTTTCATTTCATGTTTTCTTTCACTTATCATTTATTCTGATGTATTAGTTTAAAATTGAGATCGTCAAAGAGTGTTTAGTGTAGTTTTACCCTTTTTGTATTGCAAGACCAAAGTGTTGTGTTTATTAAACCCTTTAGAATTGATTCATACGAGAGAAACAACCAATTTTTATTCTTAGTATATTGAAAATCTTGATTTATCTCGACTGTACTTAAATCAACTTGGTGTGCCCCACTTTAGGTGGAAGTGAGACATAGCACCCATGGCTGTCAACGTTTACATCTTCCTGAAGATATAAGGCTCCCTGTGCCATTGAAGGGATTACAGGCATCTCAACATGCACACATAACTGGTTCACTTCCTATTCCCCTAACATTACCTCCTAATTGCATATAGGGAAGGTGTTTTCCACACTTGACCTTATGAACAGGTGTATTTTTAGGTACCCATTAATGTGGAAGACATCCCCAAGCCTGCCTTCACGACCCCAGTTGGTACGCACCCCTCCAATTATTGTTGTTTGACCTTTGTAATGCCGGGGCTACATTTCAATGCCTCATGGATTGTCTCTTAAGGGACCTTCCCGTCTTCATATGTTACGTGGATGACATACTTGAGTTCAATTCTTCCAAAGAAGAACAACTCTATCACCTAATCACCATTCTCACCTTACAACAGAACGGCCTTGTATTGTGGTACGAGAATTGTATATTTGATATCAACAAAGTATCATTCTTTGGGTACTGCATCACTCGTGAAGACATCCACTCCCTCCTTGAGAGTGTAGCAGCAATACAGAACTTCCATGCTCTCGACCATCAAAGCACTTCAGGAATTCTGGGGCATTATAACTAATATTACCAGCTCCTGCCAGCCATCACCACCTATTTTGGCCCCATCTACTCCACCCTCAAGGGTAAGCCAAAAAATCTGAAGTGCGGCCCCTTATAGAACCATCATTCTCAAATGCAAAGAATGCCCTATCAAGTGCAGCTGCTCTCATATTTCTCCTTCCTTTCTTCTCTCCACTGACACCAGCCAGGTGACTAATGGTGCTCTACCAGAGAATATGATCAATGGCTCAAACAAACCATTGGCCTCCTTCAGTAGAATACTTTCCATGACGGAATCCAAATACTCTATTGGGAATTGCAGAGGGTGTATTTGGCTGTCCTTCATTTTCACTATTTCTTACAAGGTATACCCTTCGTCATTCGTACGGACCATATGTCTCTGGTGCATGCTTTCACTTAACAGTATGATGCCTGTTCCTCTTGCTAATGACAACATTTCTCTGCAGTGGCTGAATAAAACTCCACCCTTCAACACGTCCATGGAAAAATTAATCCCATTGCGGATGACCTGTCAAAAAAAAAAAAAAAATTAACATTATTTCATCTTCGACTGGATTTCAATGCCTTATCAGAATTACCAACATAGATATTCCAAGTACTAGACATGTAGGATATCTTGCATATCCCTCTGTTGTGAAGATATTGCTCTTGACAACTCCAGTGCCATCCTCTGTGACGTCATCACTGGTTGAACACAACCATGGATACCTAGCCTCATGTATCAACAAGTGTTTGATTTCATCCATGGTCTTTCACATCGCTTGCGCCCATCTATTGCACAGCTACTAAAGGCAGTTTATTTGAAACATTACTAAGGATGATAAGGATGTTGTACACGTCTGTACCCCAAGCCAAACTTCAAAAGTATATCGACACACGGATTCAGGTGTCGGGGCGTTTCTTCGACCTAAACGTTGTTGGCCCACATTAACGTCTACATAGTACGTCCCCTACGTATATCATAAGGGCATCATTATCTGTTTACCATGAATAACCACTACACTTGTTGGGCCTGAAGCTTTTCGCTTACAAACTGCAACATCCGCCTCATATAAATCTGCCTTACTCTTAGGGTGGATAGTGAGTTTTGGTATCCCTGATCATTTAACTTCTGACCAATTCACTTCTCAATAGTAGATATCATTGGCAAATCTCCGGGGCATTACCCTACATCATATAGCTGCCTACAATTCTTCAGCCAACGAAATGATTAAACTTGTTCACCACACCTGCAAAGAAGCTTTTATGTCCTAATATAATAACTCCAACTGGTTTACTCAGCTTTCCTAGTACCTCATATTATCAAGGATCACTCATAAGGACACTCTGGATGTCTCAGCAGCTGAAATGGCATACTGCAACCCATTAGTCATCTCTGCTGATTTTTTTTCAATCTTCATTCTCCTCTAAAAATAACCAAGGCCATCATCCTATTATGGGAAAATCTGCTCCATGCTACCATACTTGTAAGCTCCCGTTAAGCAACACACACCAAAATATTTACACACTGCAGTGCACGTCTTACTGTGCAACGACACTGGCAATCCACCACTGATGCACCATTTCACAATCTCTTTCCCCGTGATCCATCGCACAACAAAGGCCTTCTTGATTAAAAATAGTGACAAACAGGACTGGGCCGCCATTGATTGGATGAAACCTGCTATCTCCTCTGAGATGATACGCCAACAATTCACCTCTCTAAAGCAGGAGGCCATATTCCACATATATGTCATTTTTAGGTGGGGGGGGGGGGCGTATGTTCTGCAAGTGTTTCATACACGCTCATACAGAGAAATTTTATTTTATTTTTGTCTCTCGCTCTTTACCTTACTATTAATAGAACAACTTATATAAGCTTTCCATGGCATGTTTCAGCTTGCTTGATCTTTTTTTTTCTTTTTTTTTTGTATAATTGCTCACAACCGCTTATATATAAGTTAGTTATCTGTTCAATAAACTTTACGTGCATTTACCTAGTCCACCTGCTAGCCACCTTGCAAAATCTCTCTCATTTCGTAATAATGTCGAGTATTAAACCAATTAAAACTCTATATTATTATCTTTGAGGAGGAATCAGCACAAATAAGGCATGAAAATAGATCTGCAAAGTTCCGTTATGAATAATGTACATAGTAATGAACTCTCTCTCTCTCTCTCTCTCTCTCTCTCTCTCTCTCTCTCTCTCTCTCTCTCTCTCTCTCTCTCTCTCTCTCTTGCTTATAATGGTTGACCCTACATGTAGGCATAGCTCAGGTGGATATGATACGTCTAGTAGTGTTTTTTTTTTTTCAATAAAAATTCTCTCTCTCTCTCTCTCTCTCTCTCTCTCTCTCTCTCTCTCTCTCTCTCTCTCTCTCTCTCTCTCTCTCTCTTGCTTATAATGGTTGACCCTACATGTAGGCATAGCTCAGGTGGATATGATACGTCTAGTAGTGTTTTTTTTTTCAATAAAAATTCTCTCTCTCTCTCTCTCTCTCTCTCTCTCTCTCCTCTCTCTCTCTCTCTCTCTCTCTCTCTCTCTCCTCTCTCTCTCTCTCTCTCTCAATAGTAAATTAACGCAAGGTGAGTTTTTGAGTATTACTGAAGAGATATGTGTGTCTTATGAATATTTTAAACATTGTTTTTCATAAAGTGTTTAATATCAGGTTTTTTTTTTTTTCAACAGATCATAACAAGATGTTATAGTAGGATACGTGCAAGCAATTTTTAATAAGCAAAGAAAAAAAATCCTTGTAGGTTAAAATAGATGATGTTAGAAACCAGAGACCTTGGTAGTGTTTTATTGTTAATAGTATATAAATAATTTCTTAAAAATGTATTAATGTAACTAATCAACCAAACAGATCTTTGAGCCTGATGTTATATTTAAAAATATCAGAATTTAAGCACGATACGTTATCACTACTTTTTGCATGTCCAAAATTAAATAAATAACGCCTTAAAAAAGAATTGGTAAGGAAATAATGATGTTATAGTCAGGGTATATAACTAATTACCAGATGGGAAGCAAGATAAGTTTCCATTCCTTTATGTATTTGCCACTATCAAATTTTGCTTACACCCCTCAAATTCTACTCAGGGAGACCGTGCAATTGATCACCTATTGACCACAAGGAAGGCCAAATATACCTGAAATGGAGGAAATCGGATTCATAGCTGAGACCCAGGACACACAACAATCGGTATCAAGATTTTTTCATAATAGTTAGTATACTTAGGCCATCTGTCCCGGCAATTATTACTTTTATCTGTCTTGTGGGGATATGTATTTATAAAAATAATGTTTCTTTTTTTATCTGTTTTTTATGCTACTTTTAGAAGTTATTTATTATTATTATTATTATTATTATTATTATTATTATTATTATTATTATTAATAATAATAATAATAATAATAATAATAATAATAACAAAAATAATAATAACAATATTAATAATAATAATAATAATAATAATAATAAAAATAATAATAATAATATCAGTATTCTTATTATTATTATATTTATTATTATTATTATTATTATTATTATTATTATTATTATTATTATTATCATCATCATCATCATATTATTATTATTATTATTATTATTATTATTATTATTATTATTATTATCATATCAGAGTCATTCGACTGGGTGTTATTTATAGTGTAGGGATCCGTGTTGCATCAAGCCTACTTAGGAGTCCTTCACTTTTCTCATTATTCACGCTCTTCTGCATGAGTCCTGGAGCTACTTCAGCCTCTAGTTTTTCTAGATTCTTTTTTAAGGGATCTTGGGATCCTACCTTACGTTCCTATGATTATTGGTACAATTTCCACTGGCGTATCCCATATCCATTTTATTTTTGTTTTCAGATTGTGATACTTATCTACTTTTTTCCCTCTCTTTTTCTTCAAATATGGAGTCCAATGGTACTGAAACATCAAAGAGTAATACTTTCTTCTTGGTTTTTGTCAATCAGCTCCACGTCTACTCTATTTGCACGTATCAACCTATCTGTTCTGATACCTTAGCCCCAGAGGATCTTAGCCTGATCGTTTTCTATCACTCCCTCAGGTTGGGGCTTGCACCACTTATTACGGCAAGGTAGCTGATGTTTCTTGCATAGGCTACAGTGAAGTGATTTTGCCACTGAATCATGCCTCTCTTTTTACTAATACTGTGCAAGTGCCGGACATTCACTTCCTATTTGGTTTAGGGTTTAATTTCTCGTATTTCAATTCCTACATATGGGAGAGATGTTATTTCCGTCCATCGTTCTTTAAACATAACTGGTTCTTGTGTGGTAAAATGCACAATTACTATTATGATATGTGCGAACTTGCTTTGTTTTGATTTTGTAGTTTGGTTGATATTTTTTTTTTCTTTTGTGAGAATTTGGGTGTATGTGTACTCAAAGCGAAATACAGCAGAATAGTCACGTTCGGGGTTTTGTTTGTTTTTTATTAGTATCGAGTAAAGTAAACTATGCTTTTGACACTTAGGCGTTGTTGGGGCTCAAATTAAAAGTAAATTTTTTTAGTAATTCTTTTTTTTTGGGACCTACCACAGTTCCAGGAGGAAATGTAACTTAGTAGGGGGGGGGGGGGGCAGGGGATTTGTCATAAATAGATGAAACAGTAAACAATTGGGGTCATGTCGATTACTTCTTCTGCTGCCTTCGCTTGAGTATTAGACTGTCGCCTCCGGGGTCTCTGGGGCCTCATACCTAATGATTAGGTCGTTTTTCTGTATTCAACTTTGTCGTTGCAGGGAAGGGGGCCGGAGGCTACAGCCAGGAGACCGTTGGACATTGACTCCTATTTGAAAAGGGGACCCATACCCAGGAACACCCCCCCCCCCCCACCCCGGGCCACACATGGATCACGCCACCCTGGCCTGATACGCCTTTGATCAGTTTGAAGAGAGCCACAAATAATGGCTAACGTCCTTCTCGTTTAAGCCCAGTGCTAGAAAGCTAAGAAACTTGTAGTTTTCATTATAATGTTAACCGAACTTATTTTGGTCTCCGATGCTGTAGTCTCCATAAATGCCCAAACCTAGATATGTATTAAATACTTGTAAGAGCACTCATTCAATAGTCATTTGATGATTAACTTAAGGAATTTATATTAAGAGCTCCATGAATGTGGACTCACTTTTTGACAAATACATTTATAGTTGAAAGAAAAGAATCTCATCTGTCTTATCCACGTCACTTTGAATTACTTTTATGAACTTTTTTGCCTGTGGTTTGGGACATTATTATTGACGTTCTATCTCTTTAAAATTCTCTTTTACAGAGTTTAAATGTCTGATAGGGGTGAGAAGAGATTGATAATAGAATTTCAGTTTAAATTCATTAAGAAAAAACAAAGTTTTTTATCTATAATCAACAAACGGTGAAGATTAATATACATCACGCATTAAAATCTATCTAAATGTTAAGTTTCCTTCTCAAGTTTGATCTTATTCTTTACTGCTTTTCTTGAATCATGGATTATTATGTACAATATAGGCTACCATCTACCACGATAATTAGTGGCCAATAATAGCATTTTTTCCTTCATATAGACATCCTAATAATTCATTTTTAATACTGATCTTTTACTCCTTCCACACATTTCCTTTTGGGTACACCTCCTGATAATTTGTGGCTAAAAATAACCTAAAGCCCTTATTTGTACATTTCCCGATAATTTGTGACCAATAATGACCTTTTGCCATCTTTATAGATTTCCTGATACATAGTGCCAAATGTCCTTTTGTCCTTGCTGTAGACCTCTGGATAATTTGAAGCGAACAATGATCATTTGAACTTTCTTTAAACTTCCTGATATTCTGTGGTAAAAAAAAATAATCCGTCACCCTATTTGTTTACTTCCTCATGATCTGTGTCCAATAACTACCTTTTATCCTTTCAGTAGACATCCTGAGTCTTCCTTATAATATGTAGCTAATAATGCTATTTCACCTTTTCTTTTTAGTTCCTGATAATTTGCCGCAATTCATATCCTCTTGTCATCTTTGGGGATATCCTGATATGTGGCCAATAATGAACGAATACCCTTTTTGTACACTTCCTAGTAATTTGTGGTTGACAATTTCCTTTGCCCTTTCTGTAGAGTTCCTCATTCTTCCTAATAATTTGACGCCAATAATAACCGTTAGTCTTTTATTTTATGTAGACTTGCTAATAATTTATCGCTAATTACGATATATTTTCTCTCATATAGAGTTTCTCTATGTGGCCAATAATGACCAATTACCCTTTTTGTTCATTCCTGATAATTAGTTGCCAATAGTTACCTTCTGCCATTTTTTTAGACTCCCTCAGTCTTCTTAATAATTTTTGTCGGGTAATAAAAGTGAGACTATTCCTAAACTCTCCATCTATTCCTGCAAGGAGATTTAACTAATATGTGAGCGAATCACTGCAGAGTGGAAAGAAAATCCTGTTTTAGAAATATATATGTATGTTCCTAAGTAGAACACCTATAATTCTTGCTAGCAAATGAGGTCTTTCCTCGTCGGGTTACCTGAAAGCATTATTTTCATTCTTGTCGAGAGCACAATGCAGAAGTTCAGAGTTTAATTGGACGTTTAGACAATGACATCTATGAAAAAGTTTTTTCACTGTGAAAAATGAATTTTGGGGTATTATGCTTTTGGTTGTTTTCACTTCACGTGTGACCTTTTCCGTTTCTTTCTTTTTTATTACACTTTTTCCATAGGTATCCATTTAGGCTTCAAAACGATAAGAAAAAAAAGACACTAGGTATCTGAAACATTTTTTTTTACACTTATAGTTTACCTCTTTTCTTTAACTCTATAGGTCTTAAACCTGTTTTTTTTTGCTATTCAGGAAAAAACTGTGCCTTGAATTCGGTTAATAAAATTGAAAATATAAATAATAATATTGTCATACGCACACACACCCGCACACATATTATATATATATATATATATATATATACACAAGCATAGAAACTAATCATTCATTTGTTTATGGAATTGGATGTCATATTATCAAGTTATGAGGTAGGAAAATGCTGATATCCAGTGAAATGCTCACCGTATATATATATATATATATATATAATATATATATATATATATATATATGTATATATATATATATATATATATATTTATATGTGTGTATATATATATATATATATATATATAAATATATATATATACACATATATATATCTATATATATATATATATATATATACATATATATATATATATATATATAAACAGTATATAGAGCTAAGAAAAAGAGGTATAGTAAAATGGGAGTCCGTTATTTAAATTATGTATCTTATCATATTACTACAAGGACTACGAAGTGCGAAGTAGGAGATGATGAACGGAGAAGTATTGAGACGACTGGCGAAATCTAACCGAGGCCCCTTGCGTCAATAGGCGTAGGAGGAGTCCATATAAACTTCAAAAATCACATGTAACATGATTGATGTGTTAATGAGCCTACCTTTTCTCTATGGAGTGTATTGGTAACGTCCCGACCTGGCAAACTATTGGTGATAAGGTATTAGAGGAAGCCTATGGAGCTATTTGCTGCGTCATCATCAGACATTGTATGACCCTCCTTGATAGTAGCTTAAAACCCAAAGAACATTTAGTAAAGTAAAAGAAGAGCGTTTAAAGTTACTTAGTATTGATTTCAAAACACTCTTGTATTGTTATAAAAATGGTATCAATTCTAATATAATGATGACCGATGGAATTCGCAATAATCGTTAATGGATGAGAGAGAGAGAGAGAGAGAGAGAGAGAGAGAGAGAGAGACAGAGAGAGAGAGAGAGAGAGAGAGAGAGAGAGAGAGAAAGTTTTTACTTCTGCCAACAACTAGTATTCGCTGAGTAAGCTGAGCAAATAAAGCTCAATACAGATTCCATAAATCCAAAACTATCACTTATTTTCATAAAGGAAAAAGGAAACACTATTTGTTAGTATCACCTCAGAGGCGCATCGAAGTGAGTACTCTCTGAACAGATATTAAGAACCATTAGGATCCATATCAGTTGTTGGGGAAGGGGAACTACAAGGAAGGCTTTCCAATAAGAGATTGGCAAGTATCAGGCTTAGATGTAGTGATTTCTTCTATTACAAGATTCCTAAATATCAGAATTGGTGTTTGAAATAATTTTACATGAAATACCGATGTTTATGCATTCACATGCCTTTATATATATATATATATATCTATGTATGTATATATATATATATATATATATATGTATATATATATATATATATATATATCCGAGAAATAGCCAAGAAATACTATTGAATCCGGTATACCGGTTTCTTATCATGAGGAAGCAAACAATAAATGTTCTTTATTATCAGGAATTACTTTTATTCCTGCCTGATAAATTGCTCAGAAATTTAAGTAAATAGGTATATTAGCTTCTTTTTTTTTTTTAGGTTGAAGCAAATCAACTATATTCCATATTATTAAGATTATTTTTTTTTTGTATGATTAATTGCTTAGAAACTTAGGTTTTTTTATATAATGCTTTATTTTTTTTAGGTTAAAGCAAATAATCTGGGTAGTAGGTTGGCCAGGACACCAACTACCGGTTCAGATACTACCGCTAGAGAGTTATAAGGTCCATTAACTGGCCAGAGAGTGCTACATTGGATCCTTCTCTCTGGTTACGGTTTACATTCCCTTTGCCCTCAAATACACTGAATAGTCTAGCCTAGTCTTTGTATATTCCTCCATGTCCTCACACACCTGACAACACCGAGATAACCAAATAACTCTTTTTGTCTCAAAGGGTTAACTATTGCCCTGTAATTGTTCAGTTGCCACTTTCCTCTTGGTAAGGGTAGAAGACACCCTTTAGCTATGGTAAGCACCTTTTCAAACCATTTTTCTCTAGTCTTGGGTAGTGTCATAGCCTCTGTACTAAGGTGTTCCACTGTTTTGGGGTATAGCTCTCTTGATTGATGGTATACAAGGGCACACTGTTTTATCTTATTTCTCTTCCACTTATTTTGTTAAAGTTTTTATAGTTCATATAGGAAATATTTATTCTGAAGCTGTTACTGTTCTTAAATTATCCCATTTTCCTGTTTTCTTTCCTCACTGGGCTATTTTCCCTGCTAGAGACCCCCAGGTTTGTAGTATCCTGCTTTTCCATCTAAGATTGAAGCTTAACAAGTAATAATAATAATAATAATGGTAATTCCTTATTAATAAAAAATACATTTCTTTCTATTTGATAATTTGTTCAGAAACTGAAGTAAATGGATATATTGCCTTTTTTCGTTTATAGAAAATAATCTACATTCCTTATTTGCGGGCTCGAGCCATGTCGTCCTGATGAAAGTTCCCTTTGGCAGCTTCCTGCTGTATAATATTTCCGCGAGTTATATTACAAGAGAATTACCATTAGGTATCACAGGGCTCTAACCCCCAGAAGGACTATCCGAAGATATCGTGTATAATCAGGGACGTATCCGAAGATAAACATAGATATCTGTACCCCCAATAGACTTTACCCAGTCTAATCAAGTAAGGGGAAAAATAAGTGAGGAGCCGTTACATATCTTTTTATATTATAAATTACATTATTTATGTCTGACAAATTTTTTAGGTAAAAGCAAATAGTCTATATTCATAATTATTATTAATATATTTTTTTTTTGAGATAAAAAATACTAAATGTCTTACAAAGTTAAACTAAAAAGATTTTTGAATGCGTAATTTATCATAGAGCTATTATGTTTTCATTTAAAAAAGGGAATACATATATATAAATATATATATATATATATATATATATATATATATATATATATATATATATATATATATATATATATATATATATATATATATATATATATATATGTATATATATATATATATATATATATATATATATATATTGTATTATATATATATATACATACAGTATATATATATATATATATATATATATACTTTATTCTATAATTCTAATTATGATCATACACTTAATATCATTGAGCAAGTAAATTCTTCTTCATCATCATCATCTCCTCTTAAACCTATTGACGCAAAGGGCCTCGGTTTGATTTCGCCAGGCGTCTCTATCTTGAGCTTTTAATTCAACACTTGTCCATTCATCATCTTCTTCACACTTCATAGTCCTCAGACATGTAGGCCGAGGCCTTTCAACTTTTCTAGTGCCTTGTGGAGTCCCACTGAACGCTTTGCGAGCCAATCTCTCTTGGGGAGTGTGAAGAGCGTTCCCAAACCATCTCCATCTACCCCTCATCATGATCTCATTTACATATGGCACACGAGTAATCTCTCGTATAGTTCCATTTATAATCCTGTCCTGCCATTTAAATTGCAATATATTTCTGAGCGTTTCTTTCCCAAATATATTGGAGATTGTTTCATTGTCATACCATGATTCCAAATACTTTGCATGCTCTACTTTGTAATTCCCAATACTTCCTCGAAAACATTCAACAGAAAATTTCTATCTTCGTACCAAGACTTCACTACCATCTATTGATATATGCTCTTAACATCACACCATTTTTCATCAATTTACTGCTCTTTGTTTCTTTAAGTCTCTAAAACTGAAAATGGATTCCTTCATTCAATTGCAAATGTTTCTTTGTGCTCTTCGTTTAAAAGCTTGGTAGTATCAAACCTACGTATACTATGTACCTTCAAGTTGGATGCTTTCAGTTTTAATTTCAGTGTGGCAATAAAGATCTGTGGATCAATACCAATATCTGCACTTCTATAACTTCCTAGATTTTTAATGACTCCTTTTCCTATCTTTATGTGATCTATTTGATTTTTTTAAGTGACAAATGGTGAAGTTGATGTACACTTGTGGTTGTCTTTGTGTTGAAAAAGAGTACCTCCAATGACAAGAAGGTTTGCTTAACAAAAACTTATGAATTGGGTGTGTTTGTGGAATCCTTCAGCTTTTACCATATGAAGGCTCCTTACCAGGAATTCCATAACAGCTATAAAATCGATCTCTCCGTTAACATAACCATTTTGAACGGTGTAAAATTACGAGAAAAACTTATTGTTTCGTTATAAACGTAATCATTTTTGCATCCTAACCAGAATATTTGATAGCAAATATTTTTACGTTGCTTATAGCTCACTCATTTTAAATTAAATATCTCAGAACTTGATTTAGTTTCTTGTAACTTTGACTTCTTTCATAGAATTACCAGGTAACTTTATATACATAAATCTCTAAATATGAGTTGTTAGAAAAAAAATAACATGCAATATCCTTTTTTTTTTCTTTTTAAATTGAAAAAAAAAAATGTTTTTGATGCATAAAGATTAATTAACCTACTTTCATGTTTTCTTAGAATATCCATGTTACTCATTAGCATCTATTTATGTATTTTATTCTACTTTTGGTAAAGTGACATATTTATTTTACTCAATAGGCCTCCGTTCATCTCTGCTGGTTGAATAGGCTATTCAATCAAAACGGATGAATTTTGCAATATCATCAATATGATATAGTTATTCAACCAAAATCTCTGAAAAACGATTTAGAAATTCAAAGGGATGGATTTTAGTCATCACATTGCATTTTATATACAGGAAACGTTCAAAACAGGTTATAAAACGTGCAATATACAGTTTCCGATTCATAAAGTTTGCTTTTTTTACGTATGGTATAATGTTGTATAATCCAGATATTTCAAAGTTATTAAAAAAGATTATGTTTTCCCAGTAACTGTTGAAAAATATTGATAAGATCCCTTTTACATGACATTAATCATTTCAATAGAATGAGTTTAGGGGTTAATATCTATTACACCTTATCTCACGTACTCAGCTATTGATTCCTATATTGTTATTGGAACCATAGTTGAAAAAATGTCCTTTAAACAATAACTAACCTTAAAAGGCAATATTTCTATTAAGCCATTTTTTTGCAGTTCACCTATTCGTAAAATGTCATGTGTGTGAATTCCAAAGCAATTCAATATGCTGAAGAGTTTAATTGTTAATAGTTTTCGTTTATCTTCCAAGATCTGAAAGTTATTTTTTAGTGGAATTATATATGATTTTTATTTATCTTAACCTTGTTTCAATTACGTTTGATTAATTAGGACTTTTCCTGTCAGATTATGCAACGGATGGGAATCAAGATTTAAAATGAACAGAATCACCACCCAACAAAAAGTTGAGTTTATTGAATAATAAAATATATTTACAGAATTGATGGATTTTACCATAATCCAACAGGAGCAGTATCCAATACAGTTGCTCATATTATATGCCTATATTCCCTAATTTCCATTAATTTAAATGTAATCGAGCATAATCGGGAATTTTGTTTTTGTGGTTGAAAATATAATATAAAAAACTGATCTTTTATCGAAAAGCATTTCATTGAAATAAGAAAAAAAAAACTTGCTTTAGAAACGTTTACCGTTCGCCTGAATATAAAGCCTTTCAGTTGTATGCAGCTAGGAACATTAATCTTTTCCGATCAACCTGTCCGGCTGCTTCGTTGGCAGCCAGCTATACTACCAATTCAGCTAATGACGGATAGCGTTCTTTCTACAATCATTTTATGGGAGAAAAAATTGAATTTCTTCATTATTCCAAATAATGTAGATCGGTACCATATATCTTTCTACACGTATATAATCAGTGTTTCTATTAAAAACAAATTCATTGAAGAATATTCGTTTAGTAATTTCTTATTTTTCAAAATAAAATAGGTTGTAATAAACCTAATTTATCTTTCAATGCACAGAAGACTCCCTTTATATGTCATTTCCGTAATTAATAAAAAAACATTTCACACTTGAAAACAACACATCTATTAGGTTAACGTAAAATTATTTCTTTGGTTTATTCAAATCAGCCTAGTTTTCTTTTAAGGTAAAGTATTTTTGTTGAGTTTGTTTACTATGGTGTTAATGTAAGTTAAGTGGCTCTACGATTGCTGGATCGTGTTTTTGCGCCTCCTCCTCCTCCTTTGTGTATTAGTGGATTGTTATTCTTTTTGCCTTGAGAGTTGATAAACGCTGGGAAGGTGATGAGCGGACATGGTCGACCGGTGAATGCAGTTCGGGTCTTGACAAGCTCTCACCGACACCATTTCCCGTCTCAGCATTCCTTGTGACTTGGAGGACGACTTTGGCTATTACCTTCGCACTTCTGTTGAGTGGTTAGCAGATGCTCTGTCATCTGCGACGGTAGTTTTCTGCTACTTGTTCCCGTCGGAGGATTTATACGAGATTTGTGTATACGCTGTTTCCCGACACTGAATGTTGATTTTGCTTGCTGTATTCATCCAGTCCAGCTGTATACGTGTGTGAGAGTAAACTGGCTCGTGAGGTGTTACGTAGGGAGGCTGACGCCAGGTAAGACGAATTATCGTTCCTCTTGTATAGGGAAGTGTATTGCCCTTCAATGCCTGGCGTACAGTTTTACCCTTCCGTTTAGCGCAGTAGTCCCCAACCTGGGGGAGATTTCCCCCTGGGGGAGATTTCCCCCTGGGGGAAATTTGAAGCTACCAGGAGGGAAATAATTACACTACCTACTAACTAAAAAAAAATATCAGGTGACAAAGCTAGCCCTGATATTGATCCACTGGTGCACAAGAAGCAGCCTCAACCTTCTCACTAATTCAATTTTGAAGTAGAAGAATAAACGAAAGTCCTTTTATTTTGCTACTAGCCGCTCTCCATATACTGATAAACAAATAGTTACAGAGTAAAATGGATAGAGAGTGGTTATTAACAACTAACCTCATAGCTCTAACAGTTACAGAGTAAAATGGATAGAGAGCGGTTAGTAACAACTAACCTCATAGCTCTCTGGCTATGCGGTTAGTTGTTACTAACCGCTCTCTATCTATTTTACTCTGTAACTATCTGTTTATCAGTATATTTGTATAATGAAAAAAAAATTAGTAAGTCGTCACAGTGTGTTTCAGCTACTCTTTCCCTCATACACATGAAGGGGGAAATCTGGAGGGTTGCACTGGGTGCAGGGGGAAATGATAGGAAAAAGGTTGGGAACCACTGGTTTAGCAGCTTGATGGACTAAGTACGGCCCTGTAATCAACTTCTCTTCTGTACTTCACTTGATTTGAAGTTGTGTATATTATTAATTTTGTCTATTTCTATATGTACAAATTTTATTGTTATATGTTGTGTATCTATGTTTAATTCTGCATTGTTTAGTTTAATAAGGCAGGTAGGAATATTAAGGTTTTCATTGTTTTCATCTCCTACTTCCTTCTACCTTATTATTTTTAGGATTATTGATTATTCTGGCTAGCCTTATTCCCCTGTTTGGATCCACTTTTCTTCTCTTTAGGGTTTAGTATATTAGCTTTAGCTTTTCTTGTGAGTTTTGAGAATTATATTTTATTTCTTTAAAGTGTTGTGTATAATCAAGTGCATTTAATCTCGCAATTTTGATTCAAGTTAATATTTTTGTTTACAATAAATATTGTTAAGTTTTCTTGGGTCTCTGTTTTCGTCTTTCCTTATCACTGACGTACACTTACCGACTGCAATCCTTGAAAATATAACTATCTTAGAAGAACCTGCATTACAACCTGGGTGGTTGTAACAATTTGGCGACCGTGACAGGATTGCACTTGGGTGTACTCTGTGTTTTGGTTGACGGAACAGCGCTCAGTAGATTTACCAATATTTGTTATTGTTTAGTGTATTGCCTTACTGCCCCTCTAATTTTGGAATCATGGAAGAATATATTTTTGATCCGGCAGAGTTTTTGGGTTCAGCAGATTGCCTTAGGCATCTTCCTGTATTAAATAAAGAGTATTTGGTGAGTTGTGCTCGCTGGTTAGGTTTCCCATTTAGGGCTGCGGACACTAGGGCCCAGTTGTTGTTAGCTGTAGAGAGTAAGGTAGCTCAGGGTATGGCTGAAGGAGAGAATTTAGCTAGGGATTTTAGAGTGTTGGTGATAGTGACTCGGAGCGAGAGGATAGTGTGATTGAGGATGTGAGTGTGAATCCAGGCCTTTCTTTGTTCGAAGATCCTCCTCATACTGGAACTATTTTTGAGGGGCAAGTTAAAGCATTTGAATGGGTAGCCACCAGGTTGTCTTGGCCCGCCGAGATGTGGACAGTCTTAATTCAGTGTAGGCTGGTGGGCAAGGCAATCAGGGTTTTTAATTCTTTGTAGGAGAGCGTAGCCCGTGATTATGGTAAAGTAAAGGCGTTAGTCCTCAGGGCTTATGATCTTGTCCCTAAGGCCTATCGTCTAAAATTTTGAAATTTTAATAAGCATGCTTCCATTTCATACGTGGAGTTTGCTAGGCTCAAGGAGGAGCAATTTGATAATTGGCTAAAGAGTCGTCAGGTAGTCTCTTTCTCCTCCTTGAGGGAATTAATGTTGTTGGAAGAATTTAAGAAGTATTGTAGTAAAGAACTGAGGATATATTTGGAAGAGGTAAAAGCAGTCGGTCTAAGTAATGCGGCTCAGATTGCCGATGAATTTATTTTAACCCATCGAGCAGGGTCCGGCAATTTTGGGTCTCAGGTTATAGATTTCCAGTCTGCCAAGTCAAATGGTTGTAATAATAAATCCAATAATATAACGAACAACAGGGTAAAACATTAAAGTGTTCCAATCTATTATAAGAATGAGAAGACTCGGGGAAAAATTTCAATTGGAGAGCCCTCTAGAAACAGGTTAGTGTCTGGTAATGTGAGCGAAGGTAATGGTACCTGTTTTTGGTGCAATAAGCCTGGACATTATCAAGCTCAGTGTAATGCCAGGAGGAGGTATCTGGAGAGAAATAAAAACAATATTGACAACCCTATATCTGTGGTTACAAATAAGTCTTTTCCTATTACTCCCAAGGTTGAGAATCCATCGGTAATGGAAGGTAACAATGTGATTAGTAGTGATGACAGCAATGTAAAACCAACTGGTAATAGACCCTCATGACTTTATGATAAATATATATGGCCTGGTAGACTGGTTACTAATTCAGGAGTTCTTAAGGTAAAATTTTTGCGAGACACAGGGTCAGCTCGGTCTTTAGTGTTAAGGGAATCTTTAAATGGTTTAGTTGATTATTCAGGGAATTATGTGATTCTGGGAGGTTTCCCGAATACGGTGGTTTCAGCTCATTAGTGGAAGTTGAATTATCCTTCCCTGGGTATAATGAGGTAACAGAGTTGGCTGTGGTGGAGAATCTCCCTATTCCAAATATAGAGGGTATTTTAGGAAATGACATGTTAGACCATAGGGGTCTGGAATTATTCCCTATTTTGACTGTGAATGCTTGTCCTGTGGTGGTGGTGACTCGGGCATCCGCTAAGGTAGCTGATTTGATAAATGATGATGACTTAGATTTAAGTAGTTTAGAAGTAGAGTTAGAAAGGCATGGGCCCGTAGATAGTCCTAGCAGTATTAGTAATATCTTGCAACCTGATGGGGACCGTTTAACGTTTATTGAGGCTCAGAAACAAGAGTTTGATTTCGAGTTGGGTGACACAGCCTATTTAACTAAACCGGGGTTTTGTGTAATAAAAGGTTTGTTATATCGAATTAGTCGCCAATCTACACATGATCTGAACAAAACTTCTCGAGTGGAACAAATTGTGGTTCCCTCACAATTTGAGGAGTCTGTTTGGAAGTTGTCACATGATGATTCTTTTTCTGGTCACTTTGGAGTATTTAAGACGTTCAAAAGATTAGCGAAATGTTTTTGGTGGCCAGGCTTGAAATCATCAGTGAAACGATTTGTTAGTAATTGCGAGGTTTGTCAGGTGACGGGAAAGCCCAATCAAGTAATCCATAAAGCAACTCTAAATCCCATTCCTGCAATTGGTGAACCTTTTGTGGAATTGGTTATGGATGTGGTGGGGCCTTTGCCCAGAACAAAGACTGGGTTTACTCATCTCCTGACCATCATGGACCGAGCTTCTAGATTTCTTGAAGCATTCCCAATGAAAAAGATAACTTCCAATGCAGTATTTGAGAAGCTCATTGAATTTTTCTCCCGATACGGACCTCCTCGTAAAATTCAGACTGACTGTGGGTCAAATTTTACGAGTAAGGTATTTAGGGGTAAGTGTGCTGAACTGGCCATTCAGTGCGCTGCCAGCGTACCTTACCATCCAGAGAGTCAGGGGGTGGTGGAAAGATTCCAACAGACACTTAAATCAGTTTTAAAAAAATACTGCTATGAACAAGGAGAGGATTGGGAAAAAGGAATTCCCTTTGCTCTCTTTGCCATAAGGAACCATCCAAATGTATCTACAGGTGTAGCTCCCTTTGAGCTAATCTATGGACACAAAGTATCTGGTCCGTTGGAAATTTTCCATGAATTGTTATCATCTGGTCGGAAAGAGGAAATTAATGTGATGAAGTTTGTAGAGAATTTACAAAAGAAATTAGCTATCTCATGAAAATTTGCAAGAGAGAATTTGGCTTCCTCCCAAGCAATTCTGAAATCAAATTTTGATAGGAAAACCAAGGTGCGATCGTTTGGGCCTGGGGAATTGGTATTTGTGTTGAGTACAGACTCAGACAATTTCCTCGAACCAAGGTATAAGGGGCCCTGGAAGGTTTCAAGAAAATTGTCTGAGGTGAATTATGAAATTGAAGCCCCCGGGACCAAACAAAAGTGCCGGGTCTTTCATAATAATAGATTAAAATCTTATATTTTTTGTGGTAGAGATCCTTTAGCTATTGTATATGAACCTGTGTCTATAGAAGTAGAGTCTCCAGAGGATAACTTTGAGGACTTAGTTTGTCAGATATCTTCTGATGCTCTCTTTAATAACATTCAAAATCTAGAGGTTTTGAAAAGAGAGCTGGACCATCTGGAAGTTACCCAGAAAAGGGATATTATTAATTTAATCTGTTCTTTTTCAGAAGTATTTCGTAGTTCGCCAGGTAGGACGAGGTTGCTTCAGCATGATGTGGATGTGGGCAGTGCTTCCCCTGTAAAGAAGAGTACTTATCGACTAAATCCAGTGAAAAGGGACATAGTCGAGGAGGAAATAAAGTATTTGCTGAAGCACGACCTCATTCAACCTTCAATAAGTCCTTGGAGCTCTACTATAGTTTTAGTTGAAAAGTCTGATGGAAAGTACCGAATGTGTGTGGATTACCGTTAGGTTAATGCCAGTACCAAAAATTACTCTTTTCCGTTGCCCCATATTGACGACTGTCTCGATCAGATAAGGTCTGCAAAATTTATAACTAAGTTGGATTTGATTAAAGGATATTGGCAAGTGCCCCTGTCTGACCGAGCCCGGGAAATTTCCGCATTTGTAGCTACCTTTGCGCTTTACGAATGCAAAGTGATGCCCTTTGGGATGAAAAATGCTGCATGCACCTTTCAGCGGCTTATGAACAGAGTCATTTGTGGGTTGAAAGGCACTGAGATTTATATTGATGATTTAGTTGTTCACAGCAATGATTGGCTAACTCATCTAGTAAGATTGAGAAAAGTGTTTGAAGCTTTGAGGGATGCCGGTATTGTTGTGAACTTAGGTAAATGTGAATTTGGTAAAGCCAAAGTGTGCTATTTGGGTCAGGAGGTTGGTTTGGGTCTGGTAGCCCCTAAACAAGCCAATCTCGATGCCATTTTGAATTTGAAGAGGCAGAGTAATGTCAGGGAAGTCCGTAGAGTCCTTGGAATGACGGGTTATTATAGAAGGTTTGTGCGAAACTTCTCTGACATTGCTCAGCCGCTTGCTAAGTTATTAGAGAAAGGACAGAAATTTGTGTGGTCTCCTGAATATGAGGAGTCTTTTATTAAACTAAAACTGGTGTTGGTTTCAAACCCAATATTAATGTCCCCTGATTTTCAGAAACCTTTCATTATAGCGGTGGATGCTAGTGATGTGGGCATTGGAGGTGTCCTCTTTCAGAAAAATGGGGCTCGAGAGGTTCTTCCCGGGACTTACTTTAGCCGTAAACTATTGGCAGCAGAGAAACGGTATTCAACTATTGAGAAGGAGGCCTTGGCCTTGGTTAGTACTTTATTACATTTTAAACTTTATGTGACCAATTTCTACTTCCAGATAGAGATTTGGACTGAACACAATCCTCTAGTGTTCATAGAAAGGATGAAAGGGTCCAATCAGAGGATTTTGAGATGGGCTTATGTCCTTCAATCTCCCTTCTCGTGTCTTCCTCGGGTTGATATAGAAACTAGTTTTACGCAATAAAATATGATGGCAATTGTGTGAGGGAGTATGAGTGAGTACATAGTTTATCGTCTAGTTTATATGTATGTTCAGTCTTAGTAATGTCTATCATTTTTTATTTTTTGTACCCGTTCGAGTTATAGTTTAGCCTTATTTTAGAGTCTCATTTTCTGGTTTGGTGAGTTTTCTTCGTGAAGCTATGTTTCTTTTGTTTTTTTTCTCTTTCTGGCATGTGTATTGTAATAATATTTATAACATTATGTTAATTCCTTTTCATTTCAGCATTTTTACAGCATTTAATTTTCGGAGAAAAATGTATTCTATGTGAATAAATATTTTTTTTGTTTTGGGGGAGGAAGGTATTAGGTTAACGTAAAATTATTTCTTTGGTTTATTTAAATCAGCCTTGTTTTATTTTAATTTAAAGTATTTTAGTTGAGTTTGTTTACTATGGTGTTAATGTAAGTTAAGTGGTTCTACGATCGTTGGATAGTGTTTTTGCGCCTCCTCCTCCTCCTTTGTGTATTAGTGGACTATCGTTTTAAGGATTGTTATTCTTTTTGCTTTGAGTGTTGATAAACGCTGGGAAGGTGATGAGCGGACATGGTCGACCGGTGAATGCAGTTCGAGTCTTGACAAGCTCTCACCGACACTATTTCCTGTCTCAGCATTCCTTGTGACTTGGAGGATGACTTTGGCTATTACCTTCGCACTTCTGTTGAGTGGTTAGCAGATGCTCTGTCATCTGCGATGGTAGTTTTCTACCACTTGTTCCCGTTGAAGGATTTATACGGAATTTGTGTCGACGCTGTTTCCCGACACTGAATGTTGATTTTACTTACTGTATTCATCCAGTCCAGCTGTATACAGGTGTGAGAGCAAACTGGCTTCTGAGGTGTTATGTAGGGAGGCTGACGCCAGGTAAGACGAATTATCGTTCCTCTTGTATAGGGAAGTGTATTGCCCTTCAATGCCTGGCATACAGTTTTACCCTTCTGTTTAGCGGCTTGATGGACTAAGTACGGCCCTGTATTCAACTTCTCTTCTGTACTTCACTTGAGGTGAAGTTGTGTATATTATTAATTTTGTTTATTTCTATATGTACGAGTTTTATTTTTATATGTAGTGCATCTATGTTTAATTCTGCATTGTTTAGTTTTGTAAGGTAGGTAGGAATATTAAGGTTTCCATTTTTTTCATCTCTTACTTCCTTCTACCTTATTATTATTATTAGTATTAGGATTATTGATTATTCTGGCTAGCCTTATTCCCCTGTTTGGATCCACTTTGTTATTATTAAATGTTTTCTGTATCATGATTTTCTTCTCTTTATGGTTTAGTATATTAGCTTTAGGTTTTTCTTGTGAGTTTCGAGAATTATATTTTATTTCTTTTAAATGTTGTGTATAATTAAGTGCATTTAATCTCACAAGGTTGATTTAAGTTATTATTTTTGTTTATAATAAATATTGTTAAGTTTTCTTGGGTCTCTTTTTTTCGTCTTTCCTTATCACTGACATACATTTACCGACTGCAATCCTTGAAAATATAACTATCTTAGAAGAACCTGCATTACAACCTGGGAGTTTCAACAACATCCCTTTAGAGAAATCTTTCTCCAATATGATGAGACAGCTACCTATCAATGAAAGAGGATATTTTTCTTTAGTTTGAATAAATTTCACACATAGTATTTTGGCCATTATTTAGCTGCGTTCATATACACATGCTCCCCCACGCTCTTCCAAGCTGGAAAAGCTTGGAGAGATTAGGCCTTGAAGTTTGTTATGGAGTAGGCAGTTCCAGTTTGTCTTTAAAGTTTTGAAGATTATAGAGCTCTGCCGTGAGTTTATCCTATCTGAGAGAGGCAGGAGATGGGTTTTGGCTCGAAGCAGTGAGAGCCTAGTCCAAATGGGGGCACCGAGGATGGTCCTCATGGCATTATTTTGAATTACTTCAATGGACATTTCCTGTGAAGGGCTGAGGGTAGTGAGAACAGGGGCTGCATATTCTACCAAAGAGCGTACAGCCTGAATGTAGAAGAATCTTAGAATGTGATGTGTGGCCCCCTGGTTTAGGGACGTGATGCGTCGGAGTGCGTTAAGTCGGCTGTTGGCCTTGTGCTTGCGGAGCGTTATTTCGGAGGTGGGTAATAGCCTAAAGTTGAGGTTAACACCTAAGTAGGTAAAGTTGTTGACCCATTCAATAGGTGTTCCTAGTAGTTTTAAGCATAAGTACTTATTACTGCTTGCCTGGTGTCACTGGGTATGCCTCTGGCATGCCAGGGACAGCGTCAAAATTATTTTCCTTATATGGAGGCCTGCTTTAAGCAGGCAGGGTCAAGAGACCCAGTGTTTAGGTCTTGTTGAGGGCCAAAAGTTGAGAGGAAATTCAAGGGTGAGTTAGAGGGGCTGGGAGAGGAGCGGAGTGATATGCGTTAGAGGGCAAAGAAGGACGGGGGAAAGCCTTAACCAAGGAGAAGAGGGCTAAGGGTGGTTGAGAGTTGATCTCTGCATAGGCTGGGAAAGATTGTCGTCTTACCTAGGTGGGGGGTAAGATTGCAGAAAACCTGCAAGTGTCTCTATGTTTTTGAGAATGTGGGCAGTCACCTGTTCTGCAGTATTCGGCACTCCTTGGCCGAGGTTTTGTCTCAGATTTGTGGTTTCTGGGCAGTGGCAGAGGTAATGATCTAGTGGGCGTGACGGAACAGCTTTGCAGTACTTGCATTGCCTATCCTCATGGTTGATGATTTCCCATGAGCAGGGGTACCCTAACCTTAGTCTGGGGTAGATTACTGCTAGTTTGTGGGGCGTGTTCTTTGGTAGATCATGTGGTGCCAGGTTGGTAGTGTTGATATACCATTTTGCTTATTTTGACGAGGCAAATAGGGCTTGTCTGATGGAGCTATGTAGTTGTGTTTGACAGTAAGCATTCATTGCTGATTTGAACTGTTCATGCGATGGGTTGAGGGTTATGCTGGTAGTGGTGACTTGGAGGGCCTGCTTTGCTAATCGATCGGCTTCTTCATTACCGAGTATACCTATATGACTTAGGATCCAATTTAGTGTGACCTGTCGGTTCTGGAGAGCATGTGTTTGGGCTATCTGTCTGATGGAGGAGATGATGAGTTTGTTTTCTCGGATATCTTAGCTCCTGATTGCTGACAAGGCTCCTCTGGAGTCAGTATGTATCGTGGTGTTATCTTGACTGGTGAGTGAGTGTGGGAAGGCTTTGAGTATGGCAACTAATTCAGTTTGGAGTGTGGAAGCATTGTTGGAGATCCTCCAGCAGGCCGAGAAATGTGTGGAGTAGACAGCTGCAGCTGCAGCAGGAACCTCCCTGTCTACAGAGCCGTCAGTATATACACTGTCAGCGAGCGTGAGGGTGATCGAATCAAGGGCCGCTCTAAAGGCCTGTGCTGGGGGGCCTAATGACTTGTAGAACGGGAGGGTGGTGTAATGGTACTTGATTGGGCTGGGAATCCAGGGGGGTCTTTCCGAAAAGTCCGGGTGGAAGATGTCTTTTTTGAGTGTATATAGCATTGTCTGAGAGCTGCTGGATCTTAGGGCTGTGATAAGATGGCCAGCATAGGTGTGAAGAGGGGCCAGATCTTCCGAAAGAGAGATTAGGCCTTGAAGTTTGTTATGGAGTGGGCAGTTCCGGTTGGTCTTGAAAGTTTAGAAGATTATAGAGCTGTTCCGTGAGTTTATCCTATCTGTGAGTGGCAGGAGAGGGGTTTTGGCTCGAAGCAGTGAGAGCCTGATCCAAATCGGGGCACCGAGGATGGTCCTCATGGCATTATTTTGAATTACTTCAATGGACATTTCCTGTGTAGGGCTGAGGGTAGTGAGAACAGGGGCTGCATATTCTACCAAAGAGCGTACAGCCTGAATGTAGAAGAGTCTTAGAATGTGATGTGTAGTACCCTGATTTAGGGACGTGATGCGTCGGAGTGCGCTCAGTCGGCTGTTAGCCTTGTGCTTGCGGAGCGTTATTTCGGAGGTGGGTAATAGCCTAAAGTTGAGGTTAACACCTAAGTAGGTAAAGTTTTTGACCCATTCAATAGGTGTTCCTAGTAGGTTTAGTGGAGGGGGTGGTTGAGAGTGCTTGACTGCCATGGCTTTGGTCTTGTTCAGGTTTATTTTCAGTCCTAAGACCTGGCAGCTTGCTGCAATGGTGTCTAGGGTGATTTGCATTTTACGGTGTTTGTTGTTGACCGTGTGTGGGCAGACAACGCAGATATCGTCTGCGTAGATAAAGATTTGAATCCCCTCCGGGTAGTCTTCTTTCAATATATTTTCAATGAGTACATTGAATAAGAAGGGGCCATATTCGAGTGGTATGTATGGTGACGTGGCTCCCTGGAAAGTAACTCTAGCTTCCCTGTTTTGTGTGTATTTCTGCGTCCACGCAAGGAGGCGGCCTCTGACGCCTTTGATGACTAGTGACTGTGGCCATGACATCAGCTAGACATTCTTGTGTTCCAATGCCTCTCGTGTAGGCATAGAGCCTGTAGTGCAAAGGGCCCACCACCCACTGAAGCCGCCGGAGGACCATCCGTTCAGCTACCTTACCAGTGCAGCTGAGTAATGCAATGGGACATTAGGCATTTATTTCCTTAGGCTTTGGTATTGGGTTGGTGTCCTGTTTGTTCCATTGTTTGGGCATGATGTTCTGAGCATGCGTTAGGTTAATTATATGTAAGTAGCTATTTGTGGCAGGTTCGCCAAAATGCTTTAGCATAGAATATATAATGCCTTCGGCACCAGGGGCCGTGTCTCTACATTTAGCTAGGGCAGCCTCAAGTTTGGCCAAAGTGTAGAGCGCCTCAGTGCATGACGGTTTATTGCAGGCTGCTCTGACTAGGTAATTTCTTCTGGGCTGAAGTTGTTCCTGCCTGGCCTGGGTAGCTGGGCATAGGTTAGTTGATTTCGTCCGATTTGCAAAGGTTTGAGCTATGTTCATGGCCTCTTGAGGGGGTTGAGGATGAGTGGGCTTAGTCTGGTGTCTTTTGGATCCTGAGACATTGTTAAACCAGGCCCAGATGGCTTTGAGAGATGTTTGTTGTGAAATTTGGCTGCACCATTGTAGCCATTTTTTCCTTTTTACTTCGTTGACAACTTGAACTGCTTCGGCTATGAGCTCCCTCAGTAGAAGGAGCAGCCCATCAGTCCTGTGTCATCTGAAGAGCTTCCTTGTCCTGTTTATTCGTGTGTTCATTTCTTTTATGCGCGGGCAGTAGTACCACGCGTCCTTATGATTGTCTTGCGGGTTCCTGCCTTTCCTGGGCATGGAGGCATCCGCAGCCAGGGTGAATTGTTTTGTAAACTCTGTAAGGAGGAAGGTGGGGTCCTCAAATGGATCTTCTGCGAGCTTGAGAGCCCATGTTGTCATGTGCCTCTCGAAGATGTCCAATTGAGCAAAATCAGGATTCCATCTTACCAGGGGTGGTGGGATTAATGGGAGTTTGGGGGTTGGTACCATGGTGAGGATGGCGAAGGGGTCATTGGCGAGGGACGGGTGTAGCATCCAGGAAGCGGTGTTGTGGAGGGCTCTTGGGATGAACATTAAATCTAGGATGCCACCAGCAATGTGGGTGCTGGCAGGTAGCCTGTTCAGAAGGGCAACGTTAGGGAAATCCTGAAGGAGGTAGTCTAGGTGCCTCCCAGTGGGGTTTGTACTTGGAGAGTGTAAAAAGGGGTGGTGAGCATTTAGATCACCTGCTAGGATGGCGTTGGCAGCGGAGATGGAAGCAAAAAGGTTTTCAGCTTCCAGAAATTTTCTCGAGCTTTTATATATGTTGTGTAGGGTGAGTGTTGTGTGGGCCAGTCTGATTTCTACACTGAGCAATTCAGCTTCTCCGCACTCTATTGTCGGTAGCTTTGTGGACTGTATTGTGTCTTTTACTAGAGTGAGTAGTCCCTGTGTTGTGTCTGTACGAGAAGTTTTGTGTATAGTGTATCCTTTGTAGGAGAAGAGTGAGTTTTCCCAGAGCAATGTCTCCTGTAAGAAGACCACGTCTGGCTTGAGGGTGGTGTGCCGGGACGAGAGCAAGGTTGTGACTCAAAGGCAGGAAGCAATCAACTGAGTTACTTTATTAAAGAACACTCTCCTTTATATACAAAACTTCAAGGCAACAGGAATTTTCATGTTCACAAGACAGACAATATTACAGAGGCGATACGCAGACATGTATATTCAGGTTCTTTTTAGTGCGAGGGAAGAGCAGAGATACAGGCATAATATATACAAAATAATTTATGTACGATCGTGTGACACGGTTGGTACATGGCTCCCCCCCTAAAAATGACATACTGTACATGTTGAAAAGGGCACCCTGATCTAGAGAGGCGAACTGTAGGCGGGTCATCTGGCAGAAGATAAGCAGGTTTTAGACAATCAATGGAGACCCAGTCTTCTTTGCCACCAATGTTTAGTAGGAATGCTTTTGGACTGCGTCGGATCACAAGGAAAGGGCCCGTGTAAGTGGGCGTTAGCGGTGGCTTGCTGTTGTCGTTGCGCAGGAAGACGTGCGTTGCAGAGTGCAAGTCTGTTGGTATGTGATGCTTCGCTGTGGGCTTGTAAGTCTGGCGGCACGGAGTAAATTTTCCCACGACGTGACGTATGCGCTGGAGATCGCCGGAGGAGGTTATAGAAAGAAAAAAATCGACAGGGACGAACAACGAGTCGCCATACACCATTTCAGCTGCCGAGACGTCGAGGGCATCTTTAGGAGTGGTCCATAGTCCCAGGAGAACCCAGGGAAGCTTGAGTAAACCAGTTGCAATCCTTGCAGCGGGACATCAAAGCTGCTTTGAGGGTGCGATGAAAACGTTCAACCATTCCATTGGCAGCGGGGTTATAGGCTGTTGTCTGATGTAGGGTGATGCCCAGGAGATTCGCTAATGATGTCCACAATTGAGAGGTGAAAGTGGTTCCCCTCGCAGAAGTAATATGCTCAGGGATACCAAATCTTGCAATCCATCCAGAGTGTAAGGCAGATGTACATGAGGCGGACGTTGCAGTTTCCATGGGAATGGCTTCAGGCCAACGAGTGGAGCGGTCGATGACTGTAAACAGGTAACGATGTCCTTGTGATGTGGTCAGGGGGTCTACAACGTCGACGTGAATGTGTGCGAACGACGCTGAGGTTGAGGAAAGGTGCCCACTCCTGAATCCGTGTGTCGATGTACTTTGGAAGTTTGGCAAGAAGTACCGGCGCGGACCCAATCCTTAGCCTCCTTAGAAATGCACGTGCCAAATGAACTTTGCCTCCAGCAGCTGTGCAGTAGAACGCCACGAGGGATGTGAAATGCCGTGAATGAAATCAAACTCCTGTCGGCGCATGGGAGCAGGAATCGAAGGTCGCGGTCTGCCGGTACTGACGTCACAGAGGAGGGTGGTGTCGGAGTCGTCGAGGGGGAAGTCTTCCCAGCGGAGGGACATACAGGATGTCCTACTTGCTTGATACTCTGAATCCTGTCGTTGGGCTTCAGCCAGGGCGTTGTAATCCAATCCCAGTTCAATGGCAGCCAACGTGTTTCTTGACAGGGCATCGGCAACAGGATTCATTTTCCCAGGGACGTATTGAAGGGTGCAATTGCACTCAGCCACGGCAGAGAGATGTCGGCGTTGACGGGCGGACAAGGCGTCAGACTGTCGAGTGAAGGCGTGCACCAGAGACATGTGGTCTGTGCGAATGATGAAGGGCGTACCTTTTAAGAAATGGCGAAAATGACGGACAGCCAAGTGCACCGCCAGCAATTCTCGATCGAAGGTAGAATAAACCGATTCTGCCTTGGACAGTTTTCTGCTGAAGAAGGCCAATGGGTGGGGCGAGCCATTGAACACCTGCTCGAGTACTACACCAATAGTGATGTCGCTGGCATCGGTGGAGAGAAGGAGAGGGGCATGTGGAATAGGAAAAGTGAGAGCCGCAGCAGTTGATAGGGCCTTCTTTGCATTGCAGAAGGCTGCTTCTTGAAGGGGACCCCACTTCAGGTCCTTTGGCTTGCCCTTGGGGGAGGCGTAGAGGGGAGCAAGAGTGGTGGCAATGGCTGGCAGAAAACGGTGATAATTGTTGATCATGCCCAAGAATTCCTGCAGAGCTTTGACGGTCAAGGGCGCGGGGAAGTTCTGAACTGCTGCTACCTTCTCAGGGAGGGGATGGACTCCTTCAGGAGTGATGCAGTGCCCTAAGAACGACACTTCGTTGGCGCCAAAGGTACACTTATCGTACCAGACTACAAGGCCGTTTTGTTGCAGGCGGTCGAGCACGATGCGCAGGTGACGGAGGTGTTCCTCTTTTGAGGAGGAGAACACACGTATGTCTTCCACATAGCATACACAGAAAGGGAGGTCCCCTAAGATACCATCCATGAGACGTTGAAACGTGGCCCCAGCATTACGAAGGCCAAACAGGAGTAATTGACGGTGTATGTACCAAACGGAGTGGTGATGGCGGTCTTGGGGATGTTTTCTGGGTTCATAGGCACCTGATAATACCCCTTCATCAGGTCGAGCATAGAGAAAACCTTCGCTTTTTGCAGGTAGGAGGTCACGTCGGTGATGTTTGGGAGAGGGTAGTGATCCGGTTCTGTCTGCATGTTCAGGCGCCTGTAATCCCCACACGGACAGAGGGAGCCGTCTTTCTTCAGAACGATGTGTATGGGTGACGACCATGGACTGGAGGCCTTTTGGCATAGGCCCACTTCCTCCATTTCGGCGAACGTCTGTTTGGCGGCTGCCAATCGTTCCGGTGCCAGACGTCTGAATTTTGCGAAGACTGGGGGTCCCGTTGTCTTGATATGGTGATAAATACCATGCTTGGCAGGAACTGTGGGCGTTTGGCAAAGTTCTGGACGGAAAACTTCTGGGTACAACGTGATGAGGTGGGCGTAGGCATCCGTGGGTGCGCTGATGTGGAGAGCGAAGTTAGAGGGGGCGGATTGAAGAGGTGTCTTCAAGTACGAGTCTGCGTTGACCAATCGTCGGTGGGCGATATCGACCAGAAGGTGGAAATGAGAGAGGAAATCCGCACCAAGGATTGGCAATGTGATGTCAGCAACGAGAAACGTCCAATTGAATTTACCGTTTCCGAACAATAATGTGAGGTTCTCGTAACCGTAGGTGGGTATCGCAGATCCGTTGGCAGCTACCAAGCGGACGTCGGCAGATGTAGACAGACTACGTCGTGTCTTGAAGAGTTTCCTTGGCAAAAGAGAACAACAAGCACCCGTGTCTACCAAAAATTGCACGCCCGTTCCTGCATCATGTAAAAAGAAAAGATTAGAAACACGAGAGGACACCGCCACGAGCAATGGCCTACTTACACATTTTTTGGCCACTGACAATCCTTGGCACATTTTTTCGCAGTTGCCCCGAATCTGAGGTGGTAGTAGCAAAACTGCGGCAGATGGGAGGTAGTAAGTGGCTGTAGAAGTCGTTTGTTGGGACGCGAGCGATTGGTGGGTGGCTTTGTCGCCGCTTCTGCACGTCACAAGGTAGGCGTGTATGTCCTACGGCATTCATGTCAGATTCAGTTGACGTTGAATAGGCATCCTCTTCGTCAGGGGTGGAGGCGTTGATGGAGGTCTGGAAGTGGCTGTCCATAAGGGCGTCGGCTTTGGTCACCAAGTCCTTTATGGGTAAACTATCGACATCGGGTATGGCAGCGCGTATAGGTTCGGGTAAACGGCGTATCCAAAGGGCACGAAGTAGGTTCACCTCACAAGGAGAGCCGTCTGCTGCAGGTTGAAGGCGAGCGATACTGGTCAATTCCCTGAGGGCAAGCGAAGCCCTTTGGTCCCCCAACGGTTGCTGCAAGAGCTGAAAAAGCTTTGATATACGGGCGGCTGACGACGGCGAGAACTGCTGCAGAAGGTATGTTTTGAGGGCGTCATACTCTATTGGGGTGTCTCCTTGTTCACAAAGCCAGTCGGATATTTCCAGGAAGGTGTCCTCGGGTATCGCCGCGAGAACATAATCCGCTTTGGTGGTTGAGCGAGTCACGCCCTTGATGCGAAACTGGACTTCTGCATGCTGAAACCAAGCAAACGCCTCTCCGCTGGCAAAGGATGAAAGTTTGAACGGGCCAGCCGCAGCGCCAACTCCCATAGAGTCCGCCATAGTACCAACGATGGAGGGGCGAGGGGGTTGGGGGTGGAAGGCGGTGGGAGCGAGTCGACTTCCGGGTTCACCAATGTGACGGGCTGAGAGCAAGGTTGTGACTCAAAGGCAGGAAGCAATCAACTGAGTTACTTTATTAAAGAACACTTTCTTTTATATACAAAACCTCAAGGCAACAGGAATTTTCAAGTTCACAAGACAGACAATGTTACAGAGGCGATACGCAGACATGTATATTCAGGTTCTTTTTAGTGCGAGGGAAGAGCGCAGATACAAGGATAATATATACAAAATAATTTATGTACGATCGTGTGACACACGGTTGCTAAAGTGGCAGTCTGAGATTGCAGGAGTGCATACCTGCTGCTAACTCCTGTGATGTTCCACTGCATAATTTTAAGTCCCTTGCTGGTTTCATATGTGTGTAGGTAAACTTCAGAGTCCGAGCTATCATTGCTGTAAGAATCCATGGTATTGGGTCAGGTTCTTAATCAGGGTTGCTATGATGCGCGTGTAGTCTGGGGACTGCCCGGGGGCCCCATGAAGGGTGGAATGGAGGTTTATAGTGATTTCTTGCAATTTTTTAATGCAAGAGCAGCAGGGTAAGAGATCGGGCTGGGAAGGAAAGGTTGGGCTGGGTTCCAGTGATAGCCTACTATTGGGTAATCTGTTTGCTGAGTGGTTGGGTGTGGGTGAGGTGGTAGCAGAGTGTTGTACTGCAGGGACAGGCTCAGTCGAGCCTGAAGAGCCAGCAGAGTGCTGTACCGCAGGGACAGGCTTTGGCCGTTTATTGTTATTTGAATTCCTCTTATCCCTTTTTAGACAATTTTAACAATATTTTTGTTGGGTATTTTTAATCAATAAGAACAAATTCCTGAAAAAAAAAAACATTCATAAACAGATGGAAGAATCCAGTTTAGAATTTATCTTCTAAGAGTGCAAAAAAATTAAGAACTAAAGTGGAACATTTAAGCGGGCGACCAGCACCTCGCACTGGAGTGGAATTCCATTTTACCATGGGCGCTCAGAACTCGCCTGCTGATCGGAAAAAGTTAATACAGAAACATTTCCAGGAACCATTATTATTATTATTATTATTATTATTATTATTATTATTATTATTATTATTATTATTATTATTATTACTTATTAAGCAACACCCTCAGTTGGAAAAGAAACATGATATAAGTGCTAGGGCTCAAACAAGGAATATAACCAAACAATTAAAGGAAATAGGAAAGTGAACTACGAGAGAAGTTGAAGAAAAATAACAATAGTGAAATTACTGTCTAATGTATAACGGTAAAAACTTCGAAATAACAAGAGGAAGAGAAACAAGGTAGATTAGTATCCCAAGATATTGGAAGACAATGGTACAGATGATATAGCACTACCAAAGAAATTAGAACAATGGTTTGATTTTGTAGCGTTCTTGCCCTAAAAAAAGTGACTTCCAGTACCCAGAGAATCTCTTCTCTTTACCAAGCGAAAATTGGCCACCTTACAATTACAGTGCAGTTGTTAACCACTTCAGCGAAGGAGAATGGTTTGGTAATTCCAGTGTGGTTTTGCATGTGTGTATGTGTATGTTTTAGGCAAAGAACATTGAGCCTTAACTAAATAGAGGGTTCCAATGTAGTACTTTCTGTTGCTCTAACTAACCTACCCAATATGAATATGTTTGTTTTGCTATAATTTATTATGCCAGTACAGTATTCTATGTTTTACATCTGATTCATAAATGTTGTTCTGAATAAATATTCACTGAACTCCAGGATTTTAGTAGCCTATTGTGAATGCTTCTGCTTAAAGATATGTTGGCCGTTGGTTCGAGAGCTACTCATGGCTCCTTTTTTCTTTACTCTTGGAGTCATAGACCCTATAGCATCCAGCTTTTCCAAAAAGGTCGTAGTTTAGCTAGTAATAATAATAATGATAATAATAATAATAATAATAATAATAATAATAATCATCATCATCATCATCATCATCATCCCCTCTTACGCCTATTGACGGAAAGGGCTACAGTTAGATTGTGCCAGTCGTCTCTATCTTGAGCTATTAGGTTATGACTTCTCCATTCATGATCACCTACTTAAGGCTTCAAAGTCCTCAGTCATGTAGGCCTGGGTCTTCCAGCTCTTCTAGTGCCTTGAGGTGCTCAGCTGAACATTTGGTGAATTAATTTATATCGGGGAGTGCGAAGAGCATTCCCAAAACATTTCCATCTATCCCTCATCATGATCTCATCCACATATGGCACTTGAGTAATCTCTCTTACAGTTTCATTTGTAATCCTGTCTGGCCAATATATCCCAATATCCTTCTGAGGGCTTTGTTCTCATATCTACTAAATCTATTGGAGATTGCTTTAGTGTCATACCATGACTCATGTCCAGAGAGTAATACCGATCTCAGTAAACTGATACATAGTCTACCCTGATTTCCAAATTACACTTAACCTAGCCATTAACTGATTTTCTTTTTTCAATCTTTCACTAAACTCTAATACTAAAGACCCTGTGTTAGAGATCATAGTTCTTAAATACTTAAATGTTTCTACCTCATTAATACTTTCTCCTTACAATGGTATTTTATCTTCCATGGCATATACTGTTCTCATCAAACAAGGATAGGATCATCAGAGTAATTAGGGTCTTCTAAATTCCTATCACCAATCCAGTCCAATTCTTCTCCGCCATCTCTGACTGTTCTAAACATTACAAAATTCATGAAGATCATAAACAACTTAAGTGACAACACATTCCCTCGGCGTACCCCTCTGTTCACTGGAAATTGATTTGAAAATACTTCATTTACATTAACTTAGCACTTTCTATGCTCATGAACACACTTGATCCAATTTACATATCTAAGAGGAATTCCATAATAATGCAGGACTCTCCAATAATCCGCCACACTATCAAAGGCTTTTTCATACACCACAAATGCCATCAAAAGGGGATTTCTATATTCTACGCATTGTTGTACATGTGTCAAAGGGAAAATTTGGTCAGGGCAACTTCTACCCTTTCTAAATCCTGCTTGTTCATCTCAGATTTTCATCAATCTTCCTCTCTGGTCTCTTCACTATAAGCATACTATATGTTTTTATAATAACTGACGAAAGTGTTATATCTCTAATTATTGCAATCAGTCCGGCCTCCTTTTTTCCTATTTTCACCAACACTCCTAACGCCCCATTCATCAGGTATTGTCTCTTCATGCCCCATTCTACAAAATATTCTAGTAAGTAGTCGGGGAGTTACTTAATTTCCGGCTAGTATCATCTCGGCAGTTAATCCATCGTACCCATGGGCTTTCCATGTCTTAAGGTTTTTTTTTTTTTTTTTTTTTTTTTAGGATAGCTTCGACTTCAATCATACTGAATTCATCCATGAACACATCAAGGTCTCCATCAACTTCAGGTATATCGATCAAATTATTCGCTTCTAGTCTCCCATTCATAACTTTGATAAGAGTTCCATCCAATGTTGTATTTCTTCATCTTCTGTTGCTATAACAGAGCCATATAACTTTTTGATGTGTATATGCTTCATGTTCTTTGGCCCGGTCGAGATTTCATTAATAACCCTATGAGCAATTCTTACACCATAGCCAATTCCTGAATTCATAGCTTTGCCAGCCTCATCTGCTTTACTGTGAGAAAGGTTGCAAAAGTTTAACTATGTAAATTCTCGGAATTTGTAATTAATTAAAAGGAAATATTTCTCAGGAAATATATTTATATTTAACTTATCAGATATTCCAAATATGATTTTAATACAAAAACACACACGTAGATAATAATTTACGCATCCTGATACATTTTACCTAAACAATTCAAAGATCCCGAGATGACATGGTGTAAACCTTTTCAATATATCTACTTCATTATACTTTATAGTATCTCAAAGGCTTTTTTAACAGTAGTAAATGACATACATAATCCGATTAAGAATATTTTTCTCCAGTATCTTTCCATACAGGATTTATTATTTTTTTATTAACTCATAGTGGCTGTAGTTATAACATTTATGTAAGGTATGGAAATAAATTGATATATTTTACACGTCCCCCATAAATAATAAATGGTTATCATAACTTCAAAATAATATGTGATAAAAAAAAGAAAAAAAAATCCAAGCAATCACCGTTAGGTGGTAGGAAACTGAAAGAACTTTCAAGGGAAAGCTTTCGTCCCAGTCTTTTTATCCAGGCAATAGAGATGCCTGAACAAATCCCTCCGTGAATTTCTTTTTTAAACTTACGGGAAACAAGATGGTAACTTTTTTTCAGCCATAGTGCAGCGAAAATTTCTTCTGCTGGATAACTTCAAAGATCAGGATTGACAGAATTTCGAAATTTTTATACTCTCCCTGTGCTGGATTTAAGAGTGGTTGCCTACAGACTGCTATTCAAGCTGTAACATTCATCGTTAGGAATCATGGTTTCCAATTCTAATTATTATTTCATGTAGATATTTAGGACCACCTCTTTTTTTGTATCCTACAATGAAGGGCTCTCTATCATGATAAATAATGGTGATAGATGTTGGAAATATATTTATTTCATTTAAAACTCACGTAGAAAGTTTGTTCTGTATATATATATATATATATATATATATATATATATATATATATATATATATATATATATATATACATATATATATATATATATATATATATATATATATATATATATATATATATACATACATATATATATATACATATATATATATATATATATATATATATATATATATATATATATATATATATATATATATATATATATATATATATGTATATATATATATATATATATATATATATATATATATATATATATATATATATATATATATATATACATATATATATACATGTATATATATATACATGTATATGTATATATATATATATATATATATATATATATATATTATATATATATATATATATATATATATATATATATATATATATATATATATATATATACATACATATAGTAATAATGATACACATATACATATATATACAAATGTATATATATATATATATATGTATATATATATATATATATATATATATATATATATATATATATATATATATATATATATATATATATATATATATATATATATATATATATATATTATATATATATATATATATATATATATATATATGTATATATATATATTTCTATATATATATACATATATATATATATATATATATATATATATATATATATATATATATATATATGAAATTGAACTTCAGAAGAGATAGGTGCTCTAATGAAAAAACAAACCATGGAAGATATCTGTTAGGGGTTAGTGAGACAGAAAGAAGTGTTAAAATTAATCACACGAATGAAAAACATACACAGAAAGGTTAATGATCATGTGATAATTGAAGTGCAAGATATCCTGCGATGATGGATGGCTTATATGAACAAGGCAAGAGAGGAACACTGTTTTTAAATATTTGAATAATTAGTGTTCATATTGTCTGAAGTCGAATAAAATATGAATTCTCGAAATACAGAGTAAGTTAATGGCAATGCATATGAAAAGATATGAAGGGTGGATTAGGAGTTTGAACAAAGCGTTTTAGGGATGTCTTCTTGGGAGAAAGGATACAAAATAGGAGAACGAAATTGTGTACCTCATTTATATACGTCTCTGTGATTGAGGTGTATAGAAGAATTTTAAGAAATAATATTTTATTTAACTAAAACCATAAAGGTGTATGGTAAATTTGGAATAGAAAAAAAAAATAGAAGACAGATAGAAGACTGGATGGGAGAAGAGGGGGTGATACTGTTGCATAAATAAATTGCATAATTTGCAAGATATATGAGAAAAGAAAAAAAAATCTTTGTTTACGTTTAGTGTATGAAGGAAAGTAAAATAATGTAAGTAATAGATGATTCAACGGATTTTTTTTCCTTTTTTACTTCATAATTGTAAGTAGATCGAAAGATACTGGCTCCTCAACCTAGAGATATTAGCATTGATGATGTTTCTTTTTGTCTATCTGCCTCTTAATATTCAGTTAGACTTCTTGATACATTCAGTATCTTTCTTTTGCAATGGCAGAAGAAAATGGCTTATTGAGATAGTTTTTCAAGATTTTCAATGATTAGTCAATTCTGAAAATGTTTTTAATTCTTTCATGTTGCCTTCTTTCGAGTAAGTTTCTGTCTGGTCTTCGGTTGCCGTGTCCCTCCTTAATATTTTGGACAAGAAATGACTATCTGGTAAGTTTCTTATTCCCGATCTGGATATTAATCTCTGGCACCGTCATTCTTAATATATTTTATATATGATTTTTCATAACTCTAACCCTCATTTGCATTCAAATCTTACGACACAGAACCCTCCTCTTCGTAATACAAAGGTATATATTTAATTCTAAGTCATGCTTTCTCCATCATATTGCTCAACAATATAAAGTGCTCTATAAAATTTATTCCAGCAATGAAATGATTGTTTATTGTTCTTTTTAGTCTGACTGTTGAATCCAAACGTTCAAACCTGCAGTGAATGTTTTTATGTTGAACACGCTGACGCAAGTAACCCTTTATAGTTTATATGCAAGATCTATGTCATCTTTTTAGTTTTTTTTTATGTTTTTGAAATATGTAGAATTATTTGTTCATTCCATCTATTGTAAATTTTTCCTTTTTCATTCCCTATTCTTGGGCTTGTTCCCAGGCTGGACCCTTGGGCTTATAACATCTTGCTTTCCAGCTAGTATTTTAGATTTTAAGATAATAATAATAAGGATGATGCTGATAATGTTGATGATGATAATGCTATATTTAGAATAGTAGTATTTCTACGTTATAAAGAATTAGCTGTCAAAAAAACTTTAGGATATAGGGTTTTAAAAAGTTCTTTTAACAATATCTCTTTCAGAAATTAAATTTGGACTATCTCCCCAAAAGAGGTGTGAAGTAACGAGAGAGAGAGAGAGAGAGAGAGAGAGAGAGAGAGAGAGAGAGAGAGAGAGAGAGAGAGAGAGATCTGAATATTATAAATATATGTTAAGATCAATTTATCTTAGCACATAATTCTTTAAGGTAGAGAGGTGAAGGAAGTAAGGAGAGTCCACTATAATGCTTTAAAACTTGTATTCGGAAAAAAAAGTGATATGAATATTAATTTTTGTTCATGTAATGATCATCATTGTACACAAAATTTAAGAAACTCTTATAAGAATTGAATTTCCACCCAGTAATAATATAACCTTGTTCACTGGAAACTAAATTTCGAAAATTTTGAAGATTTGGGGTATATATGATATAATTAAAAAGGAAACTAAAAAATCGTTTTGATATCACTGAAAGTGGTAGATTCCTGAGATAAAATAGACATTACGTAAAGGACATTATTTAAATAGGGATATCAAATTATAATGTACGTTGGAATTTTTCTACTTATTGTTCGGTGGTAACTGAGAACAAAACATCTACAAAAAACATACCACTTTACTGACATCTATGAAAAAGAGAGAATAGTATTCAATTTAATATCTTGTTTGGTTTATATTCCATAAAGCCTAATAATAATAATAATAATAATAATAATAATAATAATAATAATAATAATAATAATAGCATTGAATGGATAAATATCTCCCCTTTTGGCATACTGACTGACCTGACGATCTGAAAAATCTTATCGTCATTTACTGACGGCCCGTTCTCAACGCTCTACCATCCATCCAATTCCCTCCAACCCTTTGGTATTTCTTGACGTTCATTGTGATCGCTCAGTACGCTGTTGTCGACCTTACTGGCCCACTTATAGGAATCATTGTTTATCCCCTCAGGGAATTGTTCTTAGTGTTATTCAGGGTTGTTGATTTTACCTTCTAGTGGTGTTAGAGTACGTCACTCCGTCGCTTTCGATTCCCGGGGATCAGGAATGGCTTTACTAATGCCAGAATGGAATGAAGGAGCAAGTAGAGGGAAAATCATACAAAGGAATTGCATTGGTGTTCTGGGAATGATATGATTTTTTTTTCCGGTGTAATTATTTAATCATTTATTTGGTTTCCTCTATTTATTTCACCTAAATTCATTTGATGTATCTTTAATATGTCATTGAATAAAAGGCACTCCATTGTATTTAAAGATTATTTTATTGGTACCATAGAGATGGAAATATGGATCACACTACATTTTGGGCATGACACATTGCATTATTTGCCAGGAAAATAATATCAAACCACCAATAATCTCGGAGCAGCGATGCCACGGTTAAGGCAATCGTCCCCCACACCACTCTCGGCTCTAGATCTTATTTCAAAAGTTTTTTTCTACATGTTTGTTTTAACTTATAGTCTCCCTGTTAGTTTTCAGCGTTGAAACGACTCAAATACAAAACACTTTCTTCTTTGAGACTTTCATTCAATTCTTTTCCCAGCTCTCTCCCACTTCCTCTTTTCACCTGCCATTCAATATTATTTCTCAAGATTTATATATTTCAACATTTCTCTCATGATTGGGTCATATTGACTCATAGCTAAAGAATCAACCACTAATCTCTCATTACCTCCGCCAAGGAGATATTTCGATCGATTCGGTTTATTTAGTTGTCTGTGTGTGTGTGTGGACATTTCACAGTGGACAGGATTACGTCAAACCTATTCGACGGAGTTTGACAAAATTTTCACCACCAATAGACCGTAAGTCAAGGGTGAATGCTTCAAATTTTGGATATCATCCATATCAGGATTTCCATTTTCGCAATTTCAAAAATAGCGTCCCAACTACATGATGGATTTTGAAGAAATTTTCACCACACATATATCCTAGGCCATGGTGGACCCCATTATATTTTGGAGATGATCCGGATCCTGATCCAGATCAAGGTTTATTTATTTATGTATTTTTTCATCCGTATAGCTGTGAACAGGATTGCGTCAAAACTACTTGACGAATGTCTACAAAACATTCACCAGAGATAGATCTTAGGTCATTGACGACCACAATAAATTTTGGAAATGATCCGGATCCGGGTACTAGATTTTGATTTGCATTTTTTGCTCTTTTAAAGATAGCGTCAAAACTACAAGACATATATGATGAAACTTTCCCCCACAGATAGAAGTTGGGTCATGGACGACCAGAACAAATGTTGAAGTGGATCCGGATTCAGATCCATATTCAAGATCGATATTTAATTTTTTTCACCATTTCAAGATAACTTCGAAATTATTCGACGGATTTTGACAAATTTTCCACCATATATATATATATATATATATATATATATATATATATATATATATATATATATATATATATATTAGGTCACAAACGACCATATTGAATTTTTTAGATGATCTGAATCCGGATTCTAATTACGAATTTGGTTTTTCTGCCATTTTGAAGATAACGTCAAAACTACTAGAAGGATCTTGACGATATTTTAAGCACATGTATGTCTTAAGTTAGAGACGACCTCATCAAATTTTAGAGGTGATCCGGATCTGGGTCCAAATGCTAGATCCAGATTTAAAATTTTTGCCATTTTAAAAATAACATAGAAAAAAATGACGAAAATCCCCTCCCCCCCCCCACAATAGATATTAGGTAATAAACGGCTTCATTAACCTTTGGCAGAGATGAAAAATCTCTGATTACTCCTGTTTTATCTTTATTCAATCCATTCAGAAGAGATACTCTACCTCTTCAGGTGAAATTCCTGCAACCAGCCCCTTTCATTACTGTAGATTTCTATTTCATAGAAGTCAATAACCTTCGAAGCCAGGATGGCAGAGAACTTCAAATCATTCATTCATTCAGTATTTGTTTACAAGAGCACGCTCTCCATTTACTCCAAAATGATAGTCCTGCAGCTCTCCTCTTTTGTACAGTAATTAGGAGGTTCTTTAAATGCTGGGAAAGCAAAAAAATAGCAAGATATGTTACGGGAGGGGGGAGGGGGAAGGGAAGGGGTTGATGGAGGAAAGCGACCGGGAACCGACATCGCCAACATAGTCAACCAAAGAGAAGTTTGTGACGTCAGCGTACACTTGGTATATATTCAAAATATATACTAAATTAAAAATGGAGTAATTACTCAAAAGTGTCATTATTTGTGAAATGTATACTTTATATGATGGTAAATCTTTGGGTGGGTGGTCATTTTGTCCGATGTCACTTCGTCCGGCGACACTTCGTCCACGTCTTTTTGTCCAATATCTTTTCGTCAGATGGACTTTTGGTCCAACGACATTTGATCCAATTTCTAATGAAAACGAGTGTTTTGAGGGATTGTTATTACCATTTACTTCACTTCTGTGTTAAAAGCCTATACCTAATTGGCTTTTATGATAAAGTAATGTGCTCATTTTCTAATTACTCCATTAGTCATGCTTAACATTCCTTTTTTCTTTCTCTCTCTTTAGTATGGTACCATATATATGTATATATATATATATATATATATATATATATATATATATATATATATATATATATATATATATATATATATATATATATATATAGTGTGCTGCAAGTTTAGTACTTCAGTTTCTGAATCTGCCCCTTCGGAAATCGCAAAGTTCATACAATGAACGAAAAAGAAAAGAAAAATAGTATATGAAAGTAATTACATCTACGATTTTCATTCATCTAATACAAGACTCAGAAAAGAATACTGGAAGTGTGAGAAAAAGCAGCTGTGATCAGTACGCATTCACACGGTTACGGAAGACAATGTACCAAAAATTATTTATTCTTCTGGTGGGCACCTTCATCACGCAAATTTAAATGCATTGAAGGCTTGAAAAGCAGTTGCTGAAATCAAGGAAGGAGTGATTGAAATCATAGCAGCAAGTTCGTGAAGCATATTTTCGAGAATGTTTACAGAGATAACTAAAAATACTTGCTCCCAGCTTCCTCATGTGAAAGTACTTTAAACGACTATTCAAAAGAGCCAACAAATGCATTCCGGATTTCCTGCTAATCCACTGGCTAGACTTGGGTTTGAAATCCCTGACGAATACGGTAAACTTGATAATAGGGAACAGTTTCTAAGATATGGTTCAGGCATCGAGGATTATCAAAGAATTCTAATATTTGGATCAGAAAGAGCTTTTGAAGATATAGCATCATATAGTCATTGGGCATGTGATGGGACATATAAATTGTGCCGGAACAGTGGTATCAACTATTTTCCATTCATGTATAAGTTAATGGTAGCAGTTTCCCACGGGACTTTGCATTATTGCAGAATGAAACCAGGCAGACATTGGAATCAGTTTTCGAGCAATTGATAATTATGCAACCTAATGTAGATCCAATTGATCTCATGGCAGATTTCGAAGTTGTGATTCATAAGTCATTTAATTCATCATTCCATAATTCATTTATTGTTGCATGTTGGTTTTATCTGGGGCAGTCCATATTTAGAAATATTGTTAATCTAGGTCTCAAAGAAAAATATAACAAACACTGAATTCGGTCTTAAGTAAGTTGTTTTTCAGCATTAGCATTTCTCCCTTTTGAAGATGTTGAAGAGGCCTATGAGTAATTGATAGACGATGACAAAAAACCTTCCAAAATAATTGCTTACTTTGATGTGACTTACATGGGAGTCGTAAGAGGACGTGGTGCGAGACAAATGAGAGATCCGTCTATTTTCCCATTAGATGTATGGAATGTTAATGAGCGTATTCTTCAAGATTTGCCCAGCACAAACAATGCTTCATAGGGGTGTTTCATTCTGCTATAAAACGTTCAGCTCGTTTAATTTTCTATTGGGGAAGTTATGGATTGGCTAGGGTTTTTTCTTTGTTAAAATTGGACCAAATGTCGTTGGACCAAAAGTCCATCGGACGAAAAGACGGACGAAAAAAAGTGGACGAAGTGTCGTCGGACGAATTGACATTGTACGAAAGTCGGTACACGAAATATTTGATATAAATCATATTAAAGTATTTTTTTTTTAAAGAGACTATTTTGAGAAAGACTAGTTTAACCCACACGACGTTTTGCTACACTAACACCATAAATTGACCACTGCCTAAGGATGCCTGCACATTTCCCGCCAATGAAAACAGTCATACGCTGCAAAAATAGTCATTCTCGTGAAAAAAAGTTTCTTCCTCTTCTTCTTCAAACAAAAAAAAAAAAAAAATTATTGTCAAGTATTACCAAATAAAATATACACTTCACAAATAATGACACTTTTGAGTAATTTGAGTATTTATGTATGAATATATACCAAATGTGCGCGACGTCAAAAACTTCTCTTTGATTGACTCTATTGACGATGTCGGTTCCAGGTCGCGTTGTAGTTCCTCCACCAGCCCCTTCCCCCTCCCACAACATATCTTGCTATTTTTTGCTTTCCCAGAATTTAAAGAACCTTCTAATTACTGTACAAAAAGAGGATAGCTGCAAGAATGCATAATTTTGGTGTAAATGGAGAGCGTGCTCATGTAAACAAATACCATTCATTCATTCATTCATTCATTCGTTCATTCAATTTCACAGAAACTATAAGTTTCCCTCTGATTTTATATATATATTTGCTAATCTTTTATTCAATTAGCACGGTAAACATATTCTTTATCTGTATAAAATAATCAGAAATATCACTCCCAAAAACCTGTAGGAATCAGTTCTCTGACTTTTTAATTCTTCCTCGTCATAATCC
>NC_090740.1:88532008-88539508 GCF_036898095.1 Palaemon carinicauda
TACTTCCTCAGAGGACTGATTTATTGAGAGAGGTTTCTTACAATTTATAGGGAAAGCAAAAGTACGAACATACATATAGAGATTTAGAGAACAATGACACTCCCTTACCCGCTACCTGGGCTTGACTCAGGTGTGCGTAGGAGGAGTCCGAAAGCTCGTTAGACACCTGCTAAAAAGGGTCATTTCTAGTGGTGGGTATATTCTTGTTTTCTTCTTATTTTACTTTCATTACAGTTATTTATATGTCAATGCAGTAGCCTTATCTATATAAATACATAAGCAAAACATACACAAAAATACAAATATATATACATACATACATATACATACATATACATATACATATACATACTAGAAGTTGAAAGAAAAAGAGGTGTATATAATAGAATAGAGGAATCATTGGAAGAAGAAACGGTGAATCTTATATAGTATTAAAAGAGGGCTGCATGGTGTATATTGCTTCCTAGGAAATGGAATTAACACCAAAAATTGAGTGTTTTTCTTATTAATAAAAATCTTGCAGGTAACAGCGAAGAATTTTGTTGTACTAATTATAAGATTGCAACATTGATTCTTAAACTATGTAAGAAGTATAAACTGAAGAGCATTTAAACGTTAGCACTAATAACACTCCATATACAGGAAGAAATTTAAACTTTTTTTTTTGAAGATCTGAAGATATCTATGGAAAAAAATGACTTAATTCACAATAGATTTGTGTGATTTCTATGCTAAAGTAGATCAAGAGGAGAGAGGAGATTGAGCAGTAGGTAAATATTGAGTAAGCACAAGGGAAGGCAGAGAAAACATGCTTGTAGAATATGCTGAAAGAAACAATATTAAAAAAAACAACGTAGAAAATTGCAATGGAGGAGCCCAAATGGAGAAAAAAAATAATTCAAATGTTTCTATTCTCAGTGAAAAAGTAAAGTTAGTTCAAGCTGTAACAGTGTTAAATAAGTTGAAGTCAAGCGATCATAAAATGGTGGGCAGAGTTTTTTTTTTAGTTCGGAGGGGGTAAAAAGAAAATTTTATTTCAAGAAAGAGAATAAACACTCCTGTATTAAATGTAATAAGTTTAGTTTAACATACAAATCTTTTACTCCCAGCTACATGATGAATTGGAAGCAAGTAAAGAATAAATGAACAGTAACTAAACAGAATCTGTAAGTGATATCAGTACAAGAAATAGTTGAAAAAAAGTTCCAAAACCAGAGAAAGAAAAACTATCAAATGAAATAAAAAATCTGATATAGAAAAAAAAATGGAATTGTTGGTAAATTCCCAGAGAGGTGGAATAAAATTAACAAAATTATCCAAAACATTTAATAAACTAAAACCCAAGATATTTATGAACACTATCAGTAGAAAATTCAGGAAGCACTAAATAAATTAAGAAGCATTAAATTGTTGATAAGAAGAATGGAACTATGAAAATTAAATATATTCCGCACTACAGATGAAGTGATAAAAATTATTGAGGATTTCTGTACACTGGTACATAAAAGTGATATAATTAATAACTTCACCAAAAGAAATAATGAAACACCGAAGCCGGTATCAAACGTAACAGTAGGAAAAGCAAAGAAAGCATTAAACGGCATGAAAAATAGGCAAAAAAAAGCAGGAGAAGATGACCTATGAATAGATTTACTAATAGAGGAAGAGGATTTCATAGTAGTAAAAGGTCTGAACTCTACACAAAATATCTGCAAGAATTCTCTATACTTACAGCTTTGAAAAAATGCATCCATATACAAATTCACAAAAAGGGAGACACAGGACCTGAAAATTTTGAGTGTATTAAATCTACTTTCCTTAATATATTAAATATTCACAGAGATGATATTGGGCCGAGGATGAATCTCACGCCCAAAATAGGTCACGCAGAAACACCAAATGCAGGTTTGCATACATCATTAGAAAAAAATGGAAGCAAAAATCACAACAATATTCATATGTTTTACCCACAGGTGCTTAAATAGAAAAATTATTACATACACAAAAACCAGGAAAAGGATACTAAAAAAAAAAAAATAAATAAATAAATAAATAAATAAAACTATAAAAAATGACTCACGGTCCCAACACTCCTTTTAAAAACTTTTTGAATATCACAGCAACCATTTCTAGCACATAATTGTGACACGGCAATAAAGAGCTAATTTGAACAGCGAATAAAAAAATAAACAAATAAAGAAATAAATACTTATCAATAACTGACCAATATTATTTCTTTTATTGACTTTTATCTTTTTTCATGGCTAAATGGTACGGTCACTGTCATCCAGCATCCTGGACTAGGGTTCAATTCCCGGCCGGTCAGATGCTATTGTCTTTGAGTGATTTCGCCGCGAGTCTCTGATTATGAGGTCAGTAAGAGAATCCAGAGATTAACATATTAAAGTACAAGGCTTATTTGACATATATATATATATATATATATGAATATATATATATATATATATATACATATATATTTATTTATATATATATATATATATATATAATTTATATATATATATATATATATATATATACATTATTTATATATATTTACATATATATGAATATATATGTACATATATATATATATATATATATACATATATATATATATATATATATGAAAATAGTTTTATGGGGTCCTTCGACTAGCCAGACAGTACTACATTACATCTTTTTCTCTCTGGTAACGGTTCATTTTTCCTTTGCCTACACAGACACCGAATAGTCTGGCCTATTCTTTACAGATTCCCCTCTGTCCTCATACACCTGACCAAAGACAATACACGACCTGACCACACTGAGATTAGCAAACAATTCTTCTTCACCCAAGGGGTTACCTACTGCACTGTAATTGTTCAGCGGCCACTTTCTTCTTGGTAAGTGTAGAAGAGACTCTTTAGCTATCGTAAGCAACTCTACTAGGAGAAGAGCACTCCAAAATAAAACCATTGTTCACTAGTCTCTGTTAGTGCTAGACCCTCTGTATCCTGGTTTTTCACTGTCTTGGATTAGAGTTTTCTTGCTTGAATGTACATTTGGGCATATTATTCGATCCTATTTTTCTTATTATAATAAAGTTTTTATAGTTTATAAGGAAATATTTATTCTAATGTTACCGTTTTTAGAATATTTTGTATTCACTGGTTTCCTTTTCTCACAGGGTTATTACCCCTGTTGGAGCGCCTGGCTTATAGCATCCTACTTTTCCAACAAGGAGGTTACTTTAGGAAGTATTAATGATAATATATATATATATATATATATATACATATATATAAATATGTATATATATATATATATACACACATATATATATATATATATATGTAGGCTATATATATATATATATATATATTTAGATGTACTATATATATATATATATATATATACAGTATGTATATATATACATATATATATATATATATATGTATATATATATATATATATATATTTATATACACACATATATATATATATCGTCGTCGGCGCCCACTCGTGTCCTAGTATTGGGTTCTGTCATTAGCCATCAGCCTCCTATGAGAAAGAGATGAAGAAGGGTGGAGGAAACGACAGAATGCCAGTAGCTGGGTATATTGTTTTGGGTGGTCGTGGCTTTGCAACGGCCACGCACACACACTCTGATGGTCCAGCACTTTGCTGCAGTAGAGGGGCTTGAGTGTCTCAATGATGGGCTGGGCAATGGCGGTGGGGTAGTTTATCCACCCTGGCAGGCTCAACCATACCACTAGGCCTGTTCTGAGAGACCAGACCAAGACTGGACCCCTACAGGCCTTCTCCTTTATTTAAGATAGGCAAAGGCTAGGAGAAGGAAAACTTCAAAATCAAACCAAACAAGACCCCAACGGCGGAGCTTCCCAGCGTCGGCGGAAGAGGGCAATGCCTGTCGGGCAGGCAACAAGGCGGGCCTTGACATAACAAGAACCCGGCAGCCCGATGCAACCATATATATATATATATATATATGAATATATATCTATATCTATATATATGTATATATATATATATATATATATATGTATGTATATATATATATATATATATACATATATATAGATATATATATATATATATATCACTTAGTGCAACTTCAAAAATGACCGTAAAAATGGAAGATAAAGAATATTCATCACATTGATGAAAAGAAGACTTGGAAAAGGACACCAACAGATGTTTGCTTTAAAGGATGAATATGGAAATATTATCTACAAAAGAGATGGAGTAAGAAAAATGGCATAGGATTTTCATATAATGCTATACAACAGTAATATATGAAATAGCTTGAGTGATGGAAATAATGAATGAGCTTAACCAGTGCCAGTAAGAGAAGTAAAAATGTATTTAAGGAATGAAAAGAGGCAAAGCAGTAGGAGAAGATGGGCTGATAACTTTTTTGATAATAGATGGAAGAGATTTCCTACTAATAAATATAGTGGAAATTTACAAAAGAGGTGTGCAAGAAATTACTTACACCCACAGCTTGGAGAAACTTTGTCTTTATACTAATTCACAAAAAGGGAGTTAATAAAAGACCTGGCAAAATATCGACCAAAAAGTTTACTCCTAGGAATATATAACATATTTACTATGAGATCGTATTAGGCCGAATGGGAAGACATCGAGAGCAGAGAGGATTTAAAAGCAGGTATACAACAACTGACCATATACATATAATTAACTAAGGAAAAAATCAATATGATAAGGTAAACCACCATAAATAGTATTCTTTGACTTCAAGAAACCTTTTGACTATGTCAAATCTTCAGCAGTAATAAAACCCCTTTAAGGACAGGGAACAGATGGATCTTATGTTAGAACCGTAATATACATACCGTATATATATATATATATATATTTATATATATATATATATATATACACACACATATATATACATATATATATATATATATATATTTATATATATATATATATATATACACACACATATTTATATGTATATATATATATATATAAATATATATATATATATATATATATATATTTATATATATATATATATATATATATTTGTATATATGCATGAATATATATATATATATATATATATACATATATATACACACATTTGCTCTATGAGAATTAAAGGGGGTATATAATATGTGACGCCTATTGCAGTGATTGATTTTTTTTTTTTTTAAGAAATTTTGTGATTAGTTAGACATAAATACTTTCTTTTTAAGGTGATCACTGTATAAAGTAAACTCCAGGTGAATTATTATTATTATTATTATTATTATTATTATTATTATTATTATTATTATTATTATTATTATTATTATTATTAGCCAAGCTACAACCTTTGTTGGAAAGGCATAATTTGGCAAGCCAAAACGTTCTAAGAGGGAAAGTAACACCGCGAGAAATTGAAATATGAGAATAGTATATAAAGTATTTATAATTAATGAATAAAATATTAAATATGTCAAGATCAATAACAACCTTAAAATAGATCAGTCATATTGTGGGTATATTTATTTGGAGAAAATAGGTTCATTATTTTCCGATGTAATTTAAACAGTTCAATCTTTTTTTTTTTTTTTTTTTCCTTTTTTTTGTAAACTATGATACACTTTACTATTTTTTTTCCCCTTGCAATCCAGCTTTGACGTCTAAAATCACTTATATTGTCATTTTACATCTTCCTTCCTAACTGAAAGTACTCCACCGGGAGTCTTTCATTCTTTCTTAAGATTTGTTACAATTATTCCTAAAATCAATGTGAATTACCCCCATAGTATTCTTATGAGAAAACACTTTCATTCTTACGGAATCCATATAAACCAAATTGCTATAAGTTCATATGCAATGCTTAGATATATACCGACACCATAACTTCCTGTAATCCAATATTTGTCTAGAAGATGTCAGCAGTGAGGAATAATTTAATATCTTTATATAAACATAGGGCATTTTGATGGAGTTTCTTTCACTAATCATTTTCTTGTATAAGACTATACATAGTATTTGATAGGTTGGGTAATGTAAAGAGTGCTGATTTCTATTAAATTATTTAGCAAAATTATGAGTCGTAGACATACCAGGCCTGATTATTGAGAAAGAACATTATTTTTTTTTCAGTGATATATTCTTAATTAGGAACTATAAAAAAGAGGATATAATGCTGAATTATTATTATTATTATTATTATTATTATTATTATTATTATTATTATTATCTGCTCAGGTACTACCCTAGTTGGAAAGTAAGATGCTATAAGCCCAAGAGCTCTAACAGGGGATATAGCTCAGTGAGGAAAGGAAATTGGAAAACCTCAAGAGAAGTTATTAACAAAATAAATGCTCAAGATTTAGTAAGTCTATTCCTGTATAGGGGAAAGAAGGGTGCGGTTTTATTACAATCAAGTTCACCATAGTAGATTTTAGATCTAGACATGTATCCAGTTACAAATGCTTTTGGTAGCCTATTGGTAACATCGCAGCCTAACAATATGTTGGCGGGAATTCGAGATTCGCTCATGCTAATCATAGTTTAGTAGTGTCTGCAACTCCACCATTCTTTTGAGCTATGGACGGTTTGAGAGTGGTTTGAGAAAGCCTATAGGTGTACCTGATGAGTTTTTAGCAGCCATTACCCCCCCCCCCACCTTTGGTCCTAGCTGGACAGACAGGTGTCTTGTGCACTGATGATATGCATATACAGTATGTACTTCCTCTAGTCCATGATCCTATCCGTTGCCTCTGTCATTCGTGGGTAACCTTTAAACCTCTAATAATGTAGGTTAACTGTATCTGACTAGATCTTGGAACTTTTCTGAAAATGAAATATACTAGTGTACCAGAAACACAAATATCAAATGGAAGTCAATGCATTCTTCTCTTTTCTTCAATGTATGAAGATTCTAGTGAAACAATAACATTTTCTTCATTGTCTATTACAAGTCAATAACCGGTATTAAGAAAGGCAATGCTGAATTTCATGGAATTTTGAAAAAATATTTTAAGTCCTATCAAAAATTTTATATTGTTAAAAAGATTTATAAGGCTCTCTCTCTCTCTCTCTCTCTCTCTCTCTCTCTCTCTCTCTCTCTGTCTCAGCATCATTTAGCGATAAGATATAAGAAATATAGACTTCACATATATATAATTGATACAAGCAACAGATGTTTATTATTGGTAAAAAATGAAATGTTAATGATAATAACTTGCAATGCTCATGAACAGACTTCATCAAATTTACATATTTAGGAGGAATTCCATAATAACGCAGGACTCTCCACAAAATAGGCCGATGGACACTATCAAATGCTTTTTGTAGTACACAAATGCCATCAAAAGGTGATTTTTATATTCTACGCATTGCTGCACAACATGTCTCAAAATAAAAATTTGGTCAGTGCAACTTCTACCTTTTCTGAATCCTGCTCGTTCTTCGCTCAGCTTTCCGTCAATCTTACTCTCCAGTCTCTTTAGAATAAGCATACTATATATC
>NC_090740.1:88544508-88569508 GCF_036898095.1 Palaemon carinicauda
TCACTGTTGTATGACTGTCGAAATAAGAAAGTCTTAATGTCTTCGATCATTCGAATGGTTAGGGGGAGCTTATTATATAGTCTTGGGGCTGCATATTTAGAGGGTCTAGAGCCTAAAGTAGAAGAACAATCTAGGTTCCAACAGTTTGAAACCATATGTAACTATTCTCGTGTCGACACGATTTGTTAGCTGCGAAATATGTAGCAATTCTCTAAAGTATTTTGGACGACTAGTTATGATAACTTGGTGGGTTATTGTACTTATTTTAAATTCAATTCTTGCTCTAATCGGCAGCCAGTGTAAATCGATTAGTATAGGGGGATCCTTTCTCTAGGTAGGACACCTTTTATCAATCTCGCTCCTCTTTTTTATTTTTTGTAATTTCCTAAGTGACACTTTTGGTAAATTTTAATAGAGTAGCAGTAGTCAATCCTGGTAATAACAATTTATTACAATTTTCCTTAGATGATAACCAGCACTTTTTATTATATGATGTATTTGGGCATTTAGAGACAGGTTACAGTCAAGAAATATACCTAGATCTCGAACTTTACTAGATATCGGCACCGAGTCATCATCTATGTTCATTTGAATATCACCTAAGTTTTTCATGCTGTTTCTTTTGCTCGCCATCATGAATTCAGTTTAATTTTAGTTGTTTAAATGTCTTCCTTTCTCTAACACTATCAAGGATTTGGTTTAGAGTTTCAAAAGTGGCATGTATATCATTTATGGAGAAGTAAAACTGTGTGTTATCTGCAAATAGTTTGAACTTCACGCCATGCCTTTGTAGCATTTTCAATATACCAATAGTATAGATGCAGAATAAGATTTGGCCAAGTACACTCCCCTGGGGTACCCCTCTGTTTAAGAGTTCATATGATGAATAAGAGTTTCCAATTTGTACACAGTAATTTCTACCAACTAAATAGTCGTTTAGGTATTCGAAGGCTTGATCTTCAACGCCGATGGACCGTAGATCATTTAGTAACACTTCATGCACAGTTGTATCAAAAGCAGCACTGAGATCGAGCAGTATTAAGATACCACATTCACTTTCATCCATCATTTCTAGCATATCATTTACAACAGAGAATATGGCTGTCTCCGTAGAGTATAGTTTCCTGTAAGCAGATTGGTTGTCAGGCAAAGCTTCTATTACTTCTAAGTGGCTGACTAGTTGTTGAAGAATTACATATTCAAGTCCTTTTGAGACAAAGGATAGATTGGGGAATAGGTGTATATGAGCTTAATTCCTGGTAGTCCAGTGCATTTTTCAGAACTGTTGGGACTATAGCCATTTTCTCAGATTTAGGAAACTTACATTCATCATTGCTTGCATTTGCTATTCTCATTATTATTTGGGCTAGACTAGAAAAGTCTCTCTCACATTTCTTCAGATATCGGCATAGGATCCATTGCGCAGTTTGTTTTCTTTGCTTTCTTGATAATTCCGGTGATATCATGTTGTTTTATGTTGTTAAATCGTATAGATTATGTTTGTGTGTCTGGTGAATCATTAATCTGATGTTGAGAATTTGCAAATGACCTGGTTATGTTTTCAATCTTTTTTTAAAGAATACTAGAAAATTATTTGCTAGTTCCCGGTCACTGAATCCATCAGGTAGCTTCTTTTCTTTTACATATCCCATTATACCATTCAGGAGACGATATAACTTATTTATGTTTGTTGCTGCTTCGAGGATCTTTTTCTTATAGTATTCACTTTTTTTCCTTCTTAGTAGGTAGTTATATTGACACCCAGCAGTTTTGTATTCTACCCAAGTAACCTTCTATTCTAACCTTATTAGATGCTGATAATTGCTCCTTGAAGCCAAGATAATAAATTGCAATAAATTTTGCCTTCAAATGTCAAATGTCTGCATTCACAGTATAGCAATTTTCAACACTACACATTTCGACTACGCATGAGGACTAAGTATATTTTGATAGATATTCATGACTAATGGCCTCACATAACTTCTTTGCCATATAAATCCTTAACCCTGTCTGGGTTTCATCAATGTAAATAACACAGATGTCTAGAGGGGTGGTCAATATGAGCCACTTTGGTCCGCCATGTGTTTGGCCTAACTAAGCTAGAGCTTTGGGACAAAATCGAGCTTCTTGGGGGTCAAGAGACGATGTAATATGTACCCATTTTAAAGCCCTTTATCAATCGGTTATCTCTGAGGTTAAGTCAAGGATTAAATTTGGACGCTGGGTTTTTTGCTGATAACACCTATCTAATGAAAATAAGGGAATAGTGTATACACTTTTGTATTCCTCTCGCTGAGTTAATCGAATGGTGTACTTTATTATATCGAAAGGTAAAATCTTGTTTTTACACCGGAGGAACCATTTCCCTTGCCTATCTCCTCACTACTGTGCCTTATTGTTTGATGAGGCCTCCCTCCAAATTAGACTCTTCTCTCCACACCACATCCATCAAACTACCACCCTTCGCCAGTACAGAGGTATTTGCTTTTGATTATGTGCACCAAGGTTGACTTTTAAATCAAGAGCATGACTCATTAAGCACCAAAGCAGACTATGTCCTCATGGCAATCCCAAAAGACACTTTCATGGAAATCTTCAAGGCTTTGCGAACAAAAGGATACCCTAACAGATTACAACATACCTTCTGGAGTAGTACTCGTCATAGCCAGACACCCCTATAGCCAAGCTTTTCAAGCTTTCTCAATAACTATTGAGGGATCATCAGGCTTCACTCATTCTCAATAAAATAACCAGTATCACTTTTCTGCAGCCGGCAACAAATGGCTCAACTCTTTATGTCATACCTAGGAGTGTTCTATCAAGAATTTCACCAAACGTTGTGGTTCCCTGCAAACATGGTATTTATCACCATATCAAGAAAACGGGGCCCCAGTGTTTGCCAGATTCAAGTGGCAGACACATAATCATTTGGCTAGGAAAATATTTGCTGAAATGGAAAAAAATGGAGTTTTGCCATAAGGCCTCAAGCACATGGTCATCACCCTTACACATTGTTGACAAAAAAACATGGCTCCCCGCACCCCTGTGGGAATTACAGATATCTTCACATGTAGACAGAACTGTATCACTACCCCATCCCATACCTCAGCGGCATTACTTGATACTTACACAAAGCAAAGATTTTGTTTTGAAGGGTATTATCAGGTACCCGTGAACCTACAAGATATTCCCAGGACCGCCATCATAAACCACCTTTAGTACATACACATACAATTACTCTTTTCCTGACCTTTGTAATACTGGGGACACTTTTCAATGGCTCACAGACGGCTTCCTGGGGAACCTCTCTCTTCTGCGTATGTTCCGTGGACGACATACTTGCCTTTTTTTTGGCTCCAAAGAGGAATACCTCGGTTTCGACATACATTGTGCTCAACCACCTACACTATATTTCCTTGTAGTAAAGTAAAACAAGTGTACCTTTGGTGTCAACGATATATCATTCTAAGGGGACTAAATTATTCCTTAGGGAGTTCACACCCTTCCTGAAAATATAGTAACCATTTGGAACTTCCCCAGTCCTCAACTGTCAAAGAACTGCAAAAATTCTTTGGCATGATCAACTATTATGATCGGTTCCTGCCAGTTTTCGCTGCCACACTTGTCCCCCTCTACACCTCCATCAAGGGCAAGCTAAAACACCTGAAGTGGGGTCTCTTCAAGATGGGATCTTCTACAACGAAAAAAAAGACCTATCAACCACTGCTGCATTCACTTTTCCCGTGCCACATGCTCCTCTTCTTCTCTTCACCAATGCTAGTGATGTCGTCATTGTGCAGTATTCAAGGATGTGGTCAGTGCCTTGACCCATCCATAGGCCTCCAGCAGGAAACTGTCAAAGGCAAAATCCGACTTTTCCACCTACGACTGCGAATTGATGGTGGTACTTTTGGCTGTCTGTTACTTTTGCCACTTCTTAAAAGGTATGCCCTTCGTCATTCACATGGACCAGAGGCTTCTGATGCAAGCCTCCACTTGACAGTCCGGCAGCTGGTCAGCTCATCAACGAAAATATCTCTCTGCCGTGTCTAAATACAATTACACCCTTCAACATGACTCTAGGAAAATTGATTCCATTTCTGATGCCCTGTCAGGTCACGCATTGGTTGCCCTTCAAGTGAGATTTAATTAAAATGCCTTGACCGAAGCTCAATGGGAAAATCCAGAGTATCAAGCATGTAGAACTTCCTGCACATCCCTCCATTGGGAAGACGTCACTGTTGATGACTCAAATTCCCCCCTACTCTGTAATGTCAGTACTGGTAGACCATGACCATGGATACTGCAAAGCTACTGAAGACGAAATTCATTCGACACAGCATTAATAAGGAAGCTAATGATTGTGCCCACGCCAATACCTCCCGTCAAACTTAAAAAGTACATTGTCACACCAATTCAAAAGTGAGCACCTTCCCTCAACCTCAGAGTAACTTTCCTCACATCCACATCAACATATTAGGTCCCCTACCCACATCACAAGGCCATCGTTACCTGTTAACTGTTATTGACCACTCCACATGTTGACCAGACACCATCACCTTGCAAACTTTGCATCTGCCTCATGTACATCGGCCTTAATCTTATCGTGAATAGTGAAATTTGGTATCCCTGAGAATATTACCTCTGACAGGGGTACCACTTTCACCTTTTAGTTGTGGATATCATCAGCAAATCTGTTGGCCATCACTCTACATCAGACAACTGCCTGGAATGGTTGAACATTTTTATTACACCCTAACAGCATGTCTAAAGTCCCAATTCAATGACTCCATCTTGTTTTACCAGCTTATCCAAGCACCCTGGAACTAAGGGTAACTCCTAAATATGCCCTGGATGTTTTGGTAGCTGAAATAGTGTAGGGCAACCCGTCGGTCTTCCCTGCAATTTTTTTTTTCCATCGGCAACCTCCTCCAACCACCTACAGTGCCTATATCATATTTTGAGAAAATTTACTCCATTCTGGCAAACCTACAAGTCCCTAGCAAAGCACCACATTACTGACAGATTTTCACAAGGACCACACGATTTCATGCGCATCAAATTCAAGAACACACCGCTAACTACTCTTTACACAATTCTTTTCTTTGTTATCCGGCGTACAACGAAAGCTTTCTTCATTTACACAGCATGGCAAAGAGGACTGCGTCGCCATTGATCACCGTAAACCTGCGTATCTCCAGCAAGATGATTCGCCTACAGCGCACCTCTCAAGAGCAGGGGCTCCACTTTCATATGCCTGGCTTTTTTATTGGAGAACCACATACTGAACATGTTAAACACGCAATCATACACTGTAGCGGTATACACTTGTCTTTTTGTATAGTTCGGTCTCCATCGCACTGATTACAAAACTTGTTTTAGCTTGCTTTTTTTCACGCTTTTCCTGGTATGAATTTTATAGACCTTTTTGCTTGTAAATATTTGTATATAAACTTATCTATTCAATAAAGTTTAGTTGTATTCCCATCTTATTGCCTCTCTGTTATAATCTGACTGCCCAGTCACACACGTCAATTAACCGGCGACCGGGACCATGAGGTTTACGGATCCAATTATGCTTTAACACACTGACCTATTTAGTCACAAATGTTTTAGGCTAAACTTTGCATTCTCTTCTCTCATGATGAGATTTCTGGACCTATTAGCGTGTTATTTCATAATTTTATTTCTTCAAATGATTCAATATAAAAATAGTAACATACATATATATATATATATATATATAGATATATATATATATATATATATATATGTATATATATATATGTGTGTATATATATATATATATATGTTCATATATATATGTATATATATAATATATATATATATACATATATATATATATATATATATATTTATAAATATACATATATATCTATGTATCTCTCTATCTATGTATCTCTCTATCTATTTATCTATCTATATCTATATATATATATATATATATACACACACACATATATATATATATATATATATTCAATAGCCATTTGAAGTAATTGACGACTGTTGATATTCAGTATATACTAAGCTCTTTTTTCCTATTTATAACAGTGTTTACAAATAGAGTAACTTTCAATCAAAGTATCGAATTGATATAGCAATTTTGGTTAACAGATTTTTTTTTTATTGTGAATAATGCATGTAAATACAAACCTTTCCTCTCCAAGTTAATATACGGTAAAAAATTTGGTTAAAAATAATTTGGTAGACTTTAGATTTTCGCTCTTCCATGCATCTATGACATCAGTTGGGTTCACCATGTGTCATAAAACAAGTTCCTTCCATTTCAGTAGTGTCTTTGAGTTTTGGCCATCAACGAACTTCAACAAAGATAATAGTGATTACTAACTCAAGAAGAAATCTGTTGAAGATTGTCCCCAATTTCTAACAGGAAACTTTGCCACTTACTGAGACTGCAGCTTCCTAGGCCACTTAATAAGATTGAATCAGTATTGGTGATGGCAAGCGGAGAGAGAGAGAGAGAGAGAGAGAGAGAGAGAGAGAGAGAGAGAGATAATGCATGACCTTAGACTTATTTGACTATTGTTGATTAATTGGTAAGATATACTACATATTTTTGGAGGGTTGCTGGAATACAGCGAGAGGATTGTTTCCCGTCTGCCTATATCTATGTAATTAGAAATTGATTAACACAATAACTAATATATCAGTAAAGATCAAGAGTTGAAATATAATAGTGGCTCGAGTGTTGTGTTATATTTTTACTTTTTTTTATATTTAAATCCACTTTTACAGCTGGGCTGAAGTTTGTCTATGCAGCTCTCCAATATTGCTGGGTTTAATTGTTCCATCACGGCTCGAAATCACTGTTGCCATTGGTTATGCGTAATTATGATATTTTACTTCACTTTGACGGCTGTTTTTCCGGTCCCGTAAAGCAGGGGAACCGCACTCCCTACAGGACCTCCACTGTCATTATATTTTTTTCGTTCAGAGTATTCAACATTTCATAACATACAATGTTCATTTAGTGTTAAATCGTCACTGTCATACCACTCATGGAATAAGAGTCTTCAGTTTCCTCTTGAAAGCCTTAATGTCTTCAATCATTCGGATGCCTCGTGAAAGCTTATCATATAGTCTTGGGGCAGCATATCTAAAGGCTATGGAGCTTAAAGTAGACATATATGTAGGTTCTAATAGTTTGAAACAATCTGTAACTATACTTGTGTCGACAAGATTATTTGGCTGCACAATATGTAGCAATTGTCTACATTTTGGAAGACCGATTCTGATAACTTGATGGGTTATTGTACATATTTTAAATTCAACTCTTAGTGGGAAACCTTTTATCAGTCTTGCCCGTTTGTTTATTTTGTTTTGTAATTCTAAGGTTGTACTTTTGGTAAATTGTAATAGATTGAGTTGCAGTAGTCAATCCTGGTAATAACACTGTTTATCACAAGTTTCTTTACAGAATTTCCATTTAGGTACTGTTTTTACAAAAACAACATTTCTTAGATCATGAACTCTACTAGATATCAGCCCTGAGTCATTATTTATGTTAATTTGAATATTACCCAAGCTTGTCACGCTTTTTCTCTTACCATCACCATGAACTCAGTTTTGTTCTCATTTAATTTTAATTGTTTATTCATCGTCCATTCTCTAATACTATCAAGGATTCACTTTATAATGTTATTCATGACGGTCATTGCGTTATTTTCTCAAACAAAAGACCCCGCCATGAAGGACCGATTGACATGCTACAAGCGTTGGAACCCTACCCAGAGCCCCACACCCCCACCCCCCAACCATCCTGTACCAGTCTACTCCCCTGAGGCAGGGGTGCCATTCGTACGATAATTATCGTACATGTACGATTATTTTAGGTCCAGAACGATGAACGATACATACCTAAGGTATAAACAATGTAGGTGTGTGTGGGTTTAATTAAACAATTATACTAAAATCTTTTGAAATAAGTCAATCATGTAACACCCTAATAATTATATTGAAACTGTGTACGATAATCTTGGTTGAAAAACGACAATTTCAAGGCTCATGTACGATAATTCAGTCGAAATAATCTGGCAACCCTGCCCTGAGGTCTCATTTCAGACATCTTCAAAGCACGTGGTCGCTCAACGCCGCAACAAAGGATCCATGGAGAAGTCAGGAGACCTATTGATGGGGTGGGGGTGGGGGGGTGTCGGGAGAAGAGACCAAGGCCGTTGACCAATTGGATGGCAGTCAGGCCACTCCTCCCCATAGGAACATAGGAACATCTCCATCTGAGCAGAACCGGTGATACGTTCTCCACAAGGGAGGAAACGGAGTCTTTTTTATTGAGGTAAGATGTCTTTTTGAGTACCTCAACTTCATCATCCTTATCCAGTCCTTCCCTTATCACATCCCTTCCTTCCCTTTTATCCTTAGTGAAAGATCCTACCGACTGAATCTTTATCCCATTCCTTATATCCCAACTACGTGTGCCGTTTGCTCCTAACCTTAATTAATTCACTCTGTGATAGTGTTAATTCCCACGTGATAGTGTTTAAATCCCTAAGTTTTGCACTTTTTATTTATTTGCCTGAAGGTTTCATCTACATGACTTCATCTTGTTCCCAACCTGTAGAAGTAAGTGATCGGTTAATAATTTAATTTATTTCCCTTTAATGGGTATGAGATTGCTGTGCCGAAATGGGCCACGTTCCAACCAACTCCCCATGAGCACAGGACAATTCAACAATGATATCTTTCCCTGTTGTGCTCCCCTTTTTGGTTATTTTCTTAGGAAATTATATTGTAAATATATCTTATTTTTTCGGTATTCCATGTCTTATTGCCGGCTGGCGACCTTTCCATTGTTCTTTTTTTTGTTAATGCTCTGAGTTCCTTATGCAAGGCCGGATCCACTAACACGGGCGTAACAAACTGGCGACCATACCAAGATTCGCTGACAGTAATTTCAAAATACTATTATTAAAGTAAAAACTTCCCCTTTTCTGCCTAGCTACAAGATGAATCTCCATTTCCTTTTATAGTATTTTTTTTTCATTGGAGTTGAAACCATGGAAGAAGACAGCCAAAGCACTTTACTTCTATTGTTAATTTTTTTTTATTTATGTATGTGTTTCTACCACAAACCCTTTTGTTTTTAAAAACCACGTGGTAGGCTTCAGTTCTGTTGTTCAACAGGATATCCACCAGTCTGTGGAGAGTTTACCTTTTGCATATTATCACAGTGGTTAAAATTTTTCATATATATATATATATATATACAAACACACATATATATATGTATAAATATATATATATATATATATATGTGTATAAATATATATATATATATATATATATACACGTATATAAATATATATATATATATATATATATTTATATATATATATATATATACACACACACACACACACATATATATATATATATATATATGTATATATATATATATATATATACATATATATATATATATATGTGTGTATATATATATATATATATATATAAATGTATTGTGCAATAAGAGAATTTTTAATTTTGTGTTAAAAATAGGTGAAGTTTTAGAAATTTTACGAAAACTTAATAGGCTAAGCCCATTTTGATTTCTAGTGCGGCATAATTTCTGTGTTGGGTAGCCACAAGAACACGTTGTATCCTTTGTTATTTCGATTTTCTTTTAACAGTTAGTGGCATTCAATTTTATTTGTTTGTAACTTATCATAGGATATTATTTTTTATGTACACTATTTGAAAGGGATAATTTTCATACGATTGTGTTAAAATTGTTAACCTAAAGATAAAGGATTTACGATATTACATTCAATTTAATTTTTTCACTCAGGTTATACGATCATTTAGATTAATTACGAAGCAATAAGCAAAGTCAGTGACATTGATTGTTTTATTTAATTTTTTTATACTTTAAGTATAAATACAAACTTTGATTAAAGTCACAGAGTTGCAAGTGGTGATATTGCAATAATGCACCCACACATTATTACAAATACATCTTTTTATTATGTCTAACATAGAGAATCACACATCGTGGAATTTCTATTTTTTATATCTAGTATAAAGGGTCACACATCGTGAAGATTTTTTTTTTTTTTTTTTTTTTTGTCTAGCTAAGAGGGTCTCACATTATTGTGTTTCCAATACTTTTATGTCTAGCATAGAGGGTCACTCATAGTTGTGATTCCATTTTTCACTACCTAGCATAAAGACTCATTTATTGTTGTGATTCCATTTTTTTTCATGTCTAGCATAGAGGGTCACCCATAGTTGTGATTCCATTTTTCTATGTCTAGCATAGACGATCACCTATAGTTGTGATTACATTTTTTTTATGACTAGCATAGAGGGTCACCCATAGCTGTGATTCCATTTTTTTATGACTAGCATAGAGGGTCAACCATAGTTGTGATTCCATTTTTTTATGACTAGCATGAAGGGTCACCCATAGTTGTGATTCCATTTTTTTATGACTAGCATAGAGGGTCACTCATAGTTGTGATTCCATTTTTTCTATGACTAGCATAGAGGGTCACCCATCGTTGTGATTCCATTTTTTTATGTCTAGCATAGAGGGTCACCCATCGTTGTGATTCCATTTTTTAAGTCTAGCATACATGATCACCCATCACTGTGATTCCATTTCTTTTCTTTTATATTGTCTAGTGTACAGGATCACCAATCGCTGTAATTCCATGTGAATTTCTTGTTTATTTTTTTTTACCCAGATAACATACGAGCCCACTCATTGGCGTGCTCCCTGTTTTTCTAGTTAGGCTACTATTTAATTATTTGCGAGGCTTGCTACTCAGCCATAGCTCTTTCGTAAGAGGTATTTTTACAGCCAGTGTGCCTTTTGCCCAGATCAATCTTTATCCTATCTTTCGTGAGACTCTTGCGTAGGCTAGAGCGTCTTTCCCATCCATGTAATTTCTTGCACAATCAACATTGTACCTTGCGCTGTTGAGGTTGATCAGGTCGCTGTCTCCACAAGAAATTAGCAAAATGACTGCTGCTCAGATCAGTGCGGGAGAGGCATTGAGAAGGTTTTTGCGGGAACTCATGGATGAGGCCAATGCCAGGAGAAGAACAGAGCAAGAAAGAATGTAGTATGCGAAACAAAGAAAGTGAGCTTATGAATTAAAGAAGTGGGAAATGGACGCCCGATTAGCAAAGTTCAAGACTCTGCCACCTTAACCCAAGAGTGTCAAAGTCCATCAGGACAACTGTAGGGAGGTCCAGTGCATTGGAGGAGCCACCAAAGAACTCCCTACAGTGGAGTAGAAGGTAACTCGCCACAGCTCAGCAAGAAGTGCGGACAAGGGGTAATGAGCGACATCGGGCATTAGGGCTGCGACATGCCCTTGGGTCAAGAGCCCATGAAGGTGGTACAGTAAGTGCCCCTCAGGTGCATGAACGCTGCCAAACCGGAGCCAGAAACTGTGAAGACGCCACCTAGCGGGAAAGATGAATGGCTAGTTGACATTAACCTCGGGGAAATACCTTGGTTAAGTGAGGAGGCCCAAGAGTCTTTCTTTCCAGCAATGAGTCTAAGCCTCATACCGAGAGTAATCCCCGGGCTAAAGCCATAATGCTTACCAACACTGGCGATTGGGCTCCTTCAATCACCAGGCCAGAGGTCTCAGAGGAGGACAAAGGGGAAGCACCCATCATTCCAGAGACCCTTAGGAGCCAGACACAGCCCAGCAGATTCCAGCTGTTGGATGAGACGTTGGTAAACCAAAGGGCACCCTTCTACTCAAACGAGGTGGAAATAGATAACCCCTTTAAGGATGAGTTCCTGCTAAAGGATGAAGTGCCCCTCAAGAGCACCTGAGGTTCTCACGATCCTGTTAAGGTCTCGTGCCGGCAAGTAGTTGTCCCCCGTAATCTCTGCTTGTCGGTGCTAAGACTCTGCCACCTCAACCCAATGGTGCCAAAGTCCATCAGGACAACTGCAGGGAGGTCTAGTGCAATGGAGGAGTCGCCAAAGAACTCCCTACAGCGGAGTAGAAGGTAACCCCGCCCCATCTCAGTAAGAAGTGCAGACAAAGGGTAATGAGCGACATCACACATGAGGGCTGTGACTTACCCTTGGGTCAAGAGCCCATGAAGGTGGTACAGCAAGTGCCCCCTAAGTGCATGAACGCTGCCAAACTGGAGCCAGAAACTGTGAGGACGCCACCTGGCCGGGAACACGAATGGCTATGTGACATTAACCTTGGGGAAATACCTTGGTTAAGTGAGGAGGGCCAAGAGTCTTCCTTTCCAGCAATGAGTCTAAGCCCCCTACCCGGGAGTGCTCCCCAGCAAAAGCAATGATGCGTACTACGACTGGCGATAGGGCTCCTTCAACCACCAGGCCAGAGGACTCAGAGAAGGACAAAGGGGAAGCACCCATCATTCCAGTGACCCTTAGGAGCCAGACACAGCTCAGCAGATTCCAGCTGTTGGATGAGACGTTGGAAACCACAGGGCACCCGCCTATTCGAGTGAGGTGGAAATAGATACCCCTCTAAAGATGAATTCCTGCTATAGGATGAAGTGCCCTCAAGATCACCCGAGGTTCTCACGATCCTGTTAAGGTCTCATGCCGGCAAGTAGTTGTCCCCCGTAGTCTCTGCTTGTCGGTGCTACGCATGGCCTATGAGGGACGGGGAGGTCACTTTTGGGTAACGTGTACTACTCAGCTGATCCCGCATCAGTTCTGCCTGGGCTTGCATGAGATTTTCAAGGCTTACGTAGCCTCCTGCCGTCCTTGCTAAGTCTACGGTAACTCTAAGCAAATAGTGCAGAGGGCATCTCTCAAACTTATCCCATCCATAAGTTTCACAAAACTGACACAATTCTTTTATTGGCTGGGCTTCCTAGCCACATTTCAGAGCAACAAGGGTTTCCTCTTCATGGCAGAGGAGTCATGACCTCTGACCATACTCGCAACTCCTTTTTGGCTTCACCAGGTGCAAGCAGGAATTCTCAACTGTGGGTTTTATTTAAATGGCAGCTTAAATTTCTTCCAGTAATGGAAATCCTCTCTTGAGCATCTCGGATGCTATCATGCTTATCATGTGTTCCCAATGATAGTCCTAACAGCCCATAACCATCTAACCCACTTGACTAAACTACGTAATAAGAATAAAGGGCTCATGAGGTGGGGCATATTCCTCCAGGGTTACAACTGGAAGGTCGAGCGCTTAAAGAGCTCAGATGAGATAGTAGCAGATGTGCTCTCCCTGCATTAGTGTCCAATGCAGTGCCATGTCCATAATATGTAGCGATAGTCAGTAGGTTAATCGAGGTTGTATGAAAAAATTTAATTGACCATGGTGTCTCCTAAGGTAGATAAACTTGAGGAGCCATCTTGGTCTCATTAGTTGCATTTAATATGTTTTAATGTATTTACTCTATCTTCTGCATGTGATTTGTCCATTTGCTTTAATTTTCATGCCTACCACTGCACTAGGTCACATGACTTTAATTATTATGGCATTTTCCAATTTTTTGTTGTTGCTTCACAGCCAGCATGCTTACTACTTTGTGGCACTAAAAGTTAATACATTATCAAAATAAAGTAGAATTATGACCCAAGTTGCAATATAGAATTTAATTCATTATCGGGTTGACACTCACTGAGGGAGGAGTCATTAAGGCTAATGGCTTCAGACCTTGCTTACAGAGTTTTTGTCCTGTTTTAGGACAAAATCTCTGCTAAAATGGGGGGCTATTAATCAGGATGGTCATTGCGCCATTTTTTTCTAACAAAAGACCCAGCCAGCAAGGTCCGGTCGACATACCACAACCGTTGGGACCCTACCCAGAACCTTACCACTCCCCAACCATCCTATACCAGTCTACTACCCTGAGGTCTCATTTCAGACATTCAAAGCACGGAGTCGATCAAGGCCGCAAAAAAGGAACCATGGAGAAGTCATTGGGCCTATTGATGGGGGGGGGGGGGGTGTCGTTAGACAAGACCAAGGATAATGACCAATAGGATGGCAGTCACACCAATTCCCCCCCCCCCCTCTTTATGGTCTGAGAGGGGTCACCTCAACGTACTAACACCTGGGCATTTTTCTTTGCGCTCACACTTCGATCTGATCAGGACCTGTGATACGTTCTCCACAAGGGAGGAAACGGAGTCCTTTTTATTAAGGTAAGATGTTTGTTTGAGTACCTCAACCTCATCATCCTTATCCAGCCCTTCCCTTATCACATCTGATCCTCACCTTTTATCCTTACCGAAAGATCCTACCCACTAAACCTTTATCCTATTCCTTATATCCTAACCACACGGGCCGTTTGCTCCCAACCTTAATTGGTTCACCCTGTGACAGTGTTAATGCCAGCAAGGAACGGTCGACATACCACAACCGTTGGGACCCTACCCAGAACCTTACCACTCCCCAACCATCCTATACCAGTCTACTACCCTGAGGTCTCATTACAGACATTCAAAGCACGGGGTCGATCAACGCCGCAACAAAGGAACCATGGAGAAGTCATTGGGCCTATTGATGGGGGGTGTCGTTAGACAAGACCAAGGATAATGACCTATAGGATGGCAGTCACACCAATTCCCCCCCCCCCCCTCTTTATGGTCTGAGAGGGGTCACCTCAATGTACGAACACCTGGGCATTTTTCTTTGCGCTCACACCTCGATCTGAGCAGGACCTGTGATACGTTCTCCACAAGAGAGGAAACGGAGTCCTTTTTATTAAGGTAAGATGTTTGTTTCAGTACCTCAACCTCATCATCCTTATCCAGCCCTTCCCTTATAACATCTGATCCACCCCTTTTATCCTTACCGAAAGATCCTACCCACTAAACCTTTATCCTATTCCTTATATCCTAACCACACGGGCCGTTTGCTCCCAGCCTTGATTGGTTCACCCTGTGACAGTGTTAATTCCCAAGTGATAGTGTTGAAATTCCTGAGTTTTGCATATTTATTTAATTTGCTTAAAGGTTTTAACCTTACGACTTCATCGTGTTCCCAGCCTGCAGATGTAAGTGATCGTTTAATTATTTCATTTATTTCCCTTTCCAAGGAATGAGATTGTTGTGCCGAAATCGTTTACGGTCCAACCAACTCCCCGTTAGCAGGTGATCATTCAAAAATGATATCTTTCCCCATTGTGCTCCCCTTTTTATGAGTTTTTTTTTATCAAATTGTATTGTAAATATATCTTATTTTGTCGTTATTTTTTGTCTTATTGCCGACTGGCGACCTTTCCATTGTTCTTTTTTTTGGTAATGCCCTGAGTTCCTAAAGGAAGGCTGGACTCACAAGCACGTATGTAACAATTATGAGTAGATGTAAGACATTTAACAGACATAGCTTCCAACAGACGTTGGATATCCTGATCACATGGAAAGTTGATAGCATCATATATTTTCTTTATAACTTCTTCAATAAGTATGGTAGGAGAAAAATTTTATGTAGGTCTGAAGTTTATTTTCTTGATTATTGCTTGTTTCTGTAGAGGCGGACTAAACGTAATAAGTTTGTGCACTGGAGAAATATTAATTTTCTCTTCAACATTTATTTCAAATACAATATTATTCATTCCATTACTCAATACTAAGTATAACTTATGGCCAGTTAAGGTAGTTGTACAGTTGACATTATTCACCAGTTGATATGATTCTAGTAACTCACTGAATGCCAAAGCATCAGGATTGGATGCGTCATACATCCAAATATTTAAGCCTCCACAAATAACTAAATATTTATTCTCTATGACAATCACCTCAGTGAATGGAGTGAATCCTTCAAAAAAAAAAAAAACATACTAGTGTCTATTCTCGGAGGTTTGTAGACTCTTACAAAAGATTTTTTTTCTGTTTTATGAGTAAAGTTCATTTATATATATTCAAAGCTTGTTACATAAGGCTTGAGTACACATTCAAGAGAGAGCAAAACTTTGTAACTCTGACACGCTTGCCCGGACCCCCCATGCTTCGCTAATCTCTTGAAAGTTTCTGGAAGTAGCTAGGTCTCATATATAATGACGACACAATAGTTATATACCTACACAATGAATTCCAACCTCAAGACACAGCCATCTTCACCTCTCTCACTTTCGCACACAGTTCAGATTATTGTTTTAAAAGTGTTCAGTACCTGTAGTTCGTCCTCTCTAATGTAGACACACTACAGGTATAATGTGTAGTAAGTACTTATAAGAATTCTCTTAGAGTTTTTGTGAATGGCCCTGTAGGAAGATGAGGTATTTTTATTGTGATTTGGTTATCTATTTTTTCATTGAGTAACAATCCTGAATATTGTCCTCAGATTTACTTTTAAGTGAAACAAGTGACTGTATATATTTTGTAAGTGTTTTTTTTTTTTCTTAGTCTAAGAATTATTCAGATCAAACATTTAATGCCAAGTAGTTATATAATTTTCAGATCATAAAATTTTTGCCCTAATGTAAATTTCGTTGAGACTTAATATTTTGAGTGATTTAATTTGTTATCGTGTAAATTCTTTTCAAGGTGGTGTAAGTTATATGGAATATATTCATTTGTTTAAGGAGTGTATTATTCCAATCACCATTATTTGAAATAGTATTTGCTCGTATCTTGTTACGACCGAAGTTAGAGCTATTCCAACATTCATAATAATAATTACCCTGTTTAGTTTCAAGTGTCCCTAAGAGACCTTTGGATATTCAGTATTTCATATATAACTGTCTGGGAGTAGTTTTATTGTCTCAGATTTCGTGTATAAATATTTTAAAGTGTAACAGTTCTGATGTAAAAGCAAACAAGTGAGTTTGGAATTCAAGCAGTTGATAACTTGTCACTTGTAGTATACATAATATTATATTCTTGGTTAAAAGTCACGAGCCAGACTATAATATATATCTGGTACCCAGACCCGGGAGCCATCATCTTATAATAATATTTTTTGGTGTTCATACCCTTGGGATTGAGCAAGTCTGTTTCAAATATTGGTGATAACAGGACCGTGTTTTTTTATTAAAGGTTTTGAATAGGACAGTGTTGAATGAATTTTGTGTATTGTTTGGATATATATTTTGAAAAGGAGTTTAATATTGTTAAATTACATGACGGCAAAGTTTAATATCTAAGTTTTTTTGAATAATCCAAGTGTTCAGGAATTTTCAGAAGCTACTGTAACTCAAGCTCATTGGCTCTCTATTTTAATGGCATGTGGTGGCCATGCAATAAATGGGATGATTAAAGCGTAAATCAAGTGTATAGCCTTAAAAGTGTTGACAAGCTTGGGAAAGTTGTCCAAAAAAAATATTGTAGCAGCTCGTGAACTGTTGGAGGAGACTGAGGAAGAATTCTTAGTGGAACAAACACCAGTTGACCCCCAAACGTAAAGCATGAAGGCAGATAGGGATGTGGGCCCTGCGAAGCATGATCCAGTGTTTAATGTGTTGAAAGCCTATAGGTTAATTCCAAGGTTCACAGAAGAAGCTCCGAAAAAAAAAATCTTTGATCATTTTATAATGGTCACATTTTCGATGGAATGGCCAGAAGATAAATGGCCTCTGTGAGAGTTGGTAACAGGTAATTTTGATTTTGTAGTAAAGGATTAATTGAATGTCGAAGGAGTAGATGTCCTGTTGGGTAATAAGGTTGATGGCACGCCGTTTGTGTCTTGTCTCATTGTAATGGAGAAACCTTTGAAGTATATTCCTATGACTGAACTACAGAAGGACTACCCGTCTCTTTTTCCTAGTTGTTTTACGACTAGGAGTATGAAGAAGAAAGTGGCTATTGAAAAAGAAGAACAAGAAAATTAAGGAGTAATAAACTATGATGATTTGTTTTCCGAGGAAGAGGTTTCGTTTAATGGTACGGAAGAAGAGAACTCTTGAGTAGAACCGAGCGAAAAGGAATGGTTAACAAGCGGACAAGAGGACAAAGAAGAAATGGATTCGTAAGTAATAGAAAATCAACATTAGAAATAGGCCAAGTGAGTAGGAAAAGGCTGAAAGGATTTCAACGTAAGGATGCAGCGTCAACAGAGGCCCAGCAGTGTCCGACCTGTTATGATCTTAAGGATGGGTTGCTTTTGAGGAATTATAGAACCAACGATATACCTGGGATTCCCGAATGGTGGATGTATCATCATATAATAATTCTCACACCGCTCAAAAGACTGGTGATCCCAGCCCAGTACAAGACAGGACATATGGGGATAAGGAGGATGACGGAGAAGACAATGCATAAGGACATGAGCCAGTTTTTCCATACATGTCAAGTATGTTTAATGGCGGAAGAACCCAACGAGTGCATCAAGGAAGCTTTCTTATGCTGGATGGAAGTATGATGAGAACTCTCTAGGAAAGGACGGAAGAAAATGTAGACAGAAAAATAAAAGGACCAAAAGAAACCACAAGGAGAAAATGTCAAGAATATGAGGAAAAGGATCAGCTCGATAAGGAGATTTTCAATAGAAGGCATGAGGACAATGAGTCAAGGAGGAATGAAGAAAAGATTTGGAAGGAAGATTACTAACAGACCGGTTGCAAGACCCTTCAGCAAAGGACCAAAGAAAATCTTGGCAGGAAAAGGGAAGTATCGAGAGGAAACAGACGAGGGAAATGTCAAGGATTTGAGGAAAGGAATCAGCGAGTGACAGCAATTTTTCTCTATAAGAGTATGAAGAGTACAAACAGACACTTTACGTTAAGATGGCAAGTTTTGGTATACGCATCATAAAGGAGATTCCTTATTGCCAAAGAGTTCCTAGAACCATTCCGGATATTTGAGATCATTGGCCGGATCTACGTTATCGAGATTTTAGGAAATAGGAAAAAGCTGAGGGAGGCCATATAAATTTAGTAACCGATACTTCAAGCACCGGATGTAAACGAGAAATTCTTCATCCAAGTGGATACGTCGGATAAAGGGATTGGAGCTGTCTTATTACAAGAAGATACGGAAGGAATTCTTCACTCTGCGTGTGTTATGTCGTCGAAGCTGAAAAAGCAGCAATAAGTCGACTCGACAGTTGAAACGGAATTGTGGCCGCTGATTTTCAGAGATTAGCAAGTTCTTAATTTATGTAAATCGCTCCCAGAATGAGATTACATTGTACTCAGATCATAATTCTTTTAACTTTTGTGAATAAGATGTAAAATAATAATCAAAGGTTAACAAGGTGGTCATTAGGTTTGTAACCATATTGTAATAATGTGAATAATGTCTCAGGTAAATATCACGTGGCTGCAAATTATTTAGTTCCGGCTGAATCGATGGATTCAGGCCTGAAATAAATAAAGTTTTTTGCAGGGAGCTATCTTACTAACCTGGTCTTGTGTAGGGTAAATACAGCAGTTTAATAATGATTTTATTCATATTTTATTTGTGCATTGTAGAGAGGTTAGCCAGCTCTTATGATGAGCTCTTCTCATGTAGATTCAAGCTTCTTATGTAAATGACGTAAAACCTTCGTCATTGATTTCATTGTATTCTTCATTCAAGATAGTATTTGTAAATTTACATTATTTTTAAGAATTAACTTTCTATTTCATGTAACTTAGTTACGAAGTCTTAAATAACCTGTTTGATAGTGTTATGTGATCATAAACGATAGCAAAAAGGGTTTAAATAATGTTCTTTTATTTTTTATGAGGTATTGTATCATATTAGTGAGAGAATATGCAGTGTACCATGAGCTTTGGACAATTCGAGAAAAACCTAGTGATAGGATATTATCTTTTTTTATTTTTAGGAAAAAGGGAGGTAGCTGACTGAGATAGCCGTCTGGTGTGGCGTAAGTACACTTTCGAGAGAGAGCAATACTTGGTAACTCTGACGCTTATGGCCGGCCTCCCACACTTCTCAAATCTCTCGAATGTTTCTGGAAATAGCTAGGTTTTATATGAAAAAAAAATGACCAGGGTTAGATAGACAGATAGAGAATTCCAGTCTTAAGACACAGCTATCTTCACCTCTCTCACTCTCGCACAAAGCTCAGAGCAATGTTTTAAAAGTGTTCAGTACCTATAGTGTGCTCTTTCCAAAGTGAACCATCATTTGAAATAGTATTCGGTCGTAACCTGTTATAAAATGAAGTTAGATCTATTTGAACATTCGTAATAATAGTTATTTAGTTTGGTTTTTAGTGTACTTAAGAAGCCTTTTGATATTCAGTATTTTATATACTACGGTCTGGGACTTGTGTAACTCTCTCAGAGTTCGTGTATCAATATTTTAAATTGTAACAGTTTGAATGTGAAAGCAAACAAGTGAGTTAAGAGTTTAAGAGGTTGATTAACTGGCAAGCCGTAGTATATATAATATGTTGGTTTCCCAGTCTCGAGCCATAGTACTGTATAATATATTTCTGGTGCCCAGACCAAGAAGCCATCATTGTATCATAGTATATTTTCCAAGAGACTTTTTCCCCATTGATACTAGACATATCTCTGCGACACTCAATCAGTACCTCGACACATCCTTCACACGTGAAACAAAGATCCATAAGAAAAACTCTAAAAACAGCCCTTTCGTACAATCAAACTTCATTTTTTATTGCAAATACCAAAACATTTATATTAACAACAAATTGTTCACGATTGGGCTCTTTAAATCTCAGTATTTTATATTAATCAACTCTTCCCAAATAAGCACCGGAAGTTGTGGGAAGTAACGTCCATGTTTTTATGGGAAGCAAAGACAGTCCCTCGTTGCTGAGCTTTAGCTAACAGCCTTGGCTATTTCTGTTTCCGTCATAGGAATTTTGGTGCGGTTTCTTTGCCAGGCCTATATATTTATATGTAAGCTCTGACCAAGCACCGAGCCGCGGTCGAGCACCGGCATCATCAGGTGGCATCCTGTGTGAGAGACGCCATTAACATATATGGGAATAAAATACTTACATATCTATTTTCTTTTCCTGTATAATAAAATGGTATTATTTTATAAAGATTTGGTTTTCTCGGCTTTCGTAGTAGATGTTTCTTTTACCTGGTCTAGTAAAAGACGGGTTAGAATGTCTCTGGAAGACCAGTGGATAATGTGAAAGACCCAAATGTTATCAGATCCTACAAAATTCTATATTCCATACCAGCCCCCTTTTTTCAATATTCCATGGGAAATCTCTTCTTGATTTGTATCGGAGTTTAATGGCTTCGTAAGTAGGCGGGAAGAGACTAGAAATCTTTTTATTTAGGGTATATATGGGATGATTGATATACAATATAAGGACATTGACATCTAATAATACCAATTGTTTCAGAGGATTTTTCATGTTCCTTGTTGTCCAATGAACCTAGTGATAAAGTTATTTCATTTCACACTGTATCTGAATCATATTGGTTTTTAAATAAAGAAACATCCATTTGTGAAACGTGGGTTACGATATCTTTTGGGAACCAATAGAAGGAGATATTATCCTGAATTAATCTCCCTCTACTATATCAACAAAACAGCATAAACTTTGGGCGTTTTTTTTTTCGGAGATAAGACAAGAAATTAAATGACCCAAACGAATAATAGATATGAACTGACTTCGCTTCACTAAGGTGAAAGGCAAAATAAGCCACCAGCAAACCTCGCACCACAGGCTTCAACGACTTAATCCCACTCAGAGACCAGACATACCAGACATAACATTAACTGTAGACATTGATTCCTTGTATCAACAATGTCGTAGCTGTATTAATGGTAGCCTGAAAGAAAAGCTATCTCCTTCTAACTCGTATCATGTTGAAAATAAATGCAGAAGCAAGCTAAAGTCTCTACCAAAAGAGTAGCTAGAAACTTCCAATTACTCTGTTCTTTATATTGCCTGCAGTGTTCTTCTTCAGACCTCACGGTAGACTGCTGCAAACGGTAAAACGTATCGTACACTAAAGAAAAACAGAAAAAGAAATCTAAAAAAACGATAAAAAAATTGAAAATAAAGCAATAAATAAAAAATTATGAACATTCGGGTATTTACATGACACCCCTCTAGTTCAAAGGTCAGCTGTTTGGACATTGAAATGCCCGATTTTATGACTTTATTTTTTTTCCTGTCCACGGCACGCCCAGATTATCCAAGAGCAATAAAGCCAAATTTCACTTTTTAATGGTAGGGATGTCTCCTTAAGGCACCTAATAGTTGAATCTACTAAACCTGTGATAAGTTACAGGATATGAACTAATAAAAAAAATCAGGTTGGACATAAGAGCTAGACATATACTAAAAATGGTTTGCTCTAATGAATGGAAAATATTTTATAAAAGATTCTTCCTATGAAGAATAGCCTGGAGTATAATTATCAAAAAGTTCAGAGTCTTGTTGAAATTTCGTTTACAGTTAGCCTAAATGTAATAAATACAGGGTGAAATTCAATCCAGTTTTGTAAAGGAATAACCATTCAAGTCATAAACTTGTAGTGCAACCTTTGTTACATTTCGTAACAATTGTATAATATTGTAATGATGCATGATACTTTCGGATGTATTATATAAATGATACAATACAAACTATTGCCTGCAAGGGCTATTGACTGTTATCATCTTTTATTAATAGAAACTTTATTAGCAGTAGCAAAACAAACCTTGACACTCCTCAATCGAGCTTTACATTAATCATTCCTGGAAAAAATTACGTCACCATATAGATGTTGATTTTCAGGGAAAGAATATCCATTAGAGTTGTTCCATGCAAGAATACTACAGTTACATAGTGTGCTTGATGAATTACAGAGAGGAGGAGGGGGGAGGGAGGGTATGCCATCCCTCATATTGTTTTCCTACCTTTCGAGAACCTAGTTTATAATAGTAAACGGCCATTAATTTGATCTCAAGGAGACGTGCCTCTCTCTCTCTCTCTCTCTCTCTCTCTCTCTCTCTCTCTCTCTCTCTCTCTCTCTCTCTCTCTCTTAGAAAATACTATTCTTGTTACAGGAGAAGAGTACCAGAGAGAGAGAGAGAGAGAGAGAGAGAGAGAGAGAGAGAGAGATTTATGACAATCTTAATGGTGTGAATTTGAACACTATGATGGAAATGACAGTTTGTTGTCTTCTTTTAATCATGTTTGCATCTTCACAGTCGACAAATAACTATGTAAAAGATTCCCGGCTTACATCAATAGGGTCGAAACGAATTTTGGGAACGCATCTACAGTATACTTCCCCTTATTTCTTGCGTAGCCATTCCTATGGCTTGCTTTTCAGTGTGAGTTGGAAAATAAAGGAAGTAAAAACCACTAGCCTGCGTATGTGCCATATGAACAAACTTTCCATACTATTTTTTATAAACTGTATTTCTTTATTTGTAGAAGCAATAGTAAACTATTGCCTCTACGGCTCCGCCTAAAAGCTCCCATGTCAGTTATGAGCACAAGTTACCAGAAGTTGCATTTACCAATATTTTTTCGTTATAATATAGTTAATATATGACGTACCTGTATTTTACTATTGTTAAAAAATGCAAAGTTTTCCAATGAAACCATTTTTTAATATAGTTATCCATCGTCATTGTAAGATGTCAACATAAACTATCGTACTTATCAAAGAATATTATACATTATCCCACGCTCTACTGACATTCACCATATCCGATATGACAGTGATAGTAAACATAATCTAGATATGAAATATTATGAGTGGTTGACTGTTGCTAGAAGGTACAGTGAAGTTTATAAACATCAAATACAGAGAAAGAAAAATATCCATTATTCGAGGCACGTATACAAAAGATTTTTTTTCCCAAGCCGTTTGGTGCTATCAACCAACGCCGAAAAGCATGTCAAATTTTAAACAGACCATTTTTCTCAGATCAAACGGACCTCATAGATGAGCTAAAGTGAGTAACAGAGGTGTAGTGAAATATATGCGATACTACTAGAATAGTGGGTTGATTTTTCCTTCACCTTGAAATAGATTTTTGATATATTGCATTATATTCTTAAGCTAAAGAAACGAAGGATTTTGTTAATTTGGTATAAAGGACATGTAATTTTCTATGATATCGTATTCCTGTTTCTTTGATAGATAAATTTTTCTGTTTATTCATGTTATGTGGCATATTATATTCTGTACTAAGCATCCATGAACAAAAGAATAACATATTCCGAAACACAATTTTATATATATATATATATATATATATATATATATATATATATATATATATATATATATATATATATATATATATATTATATATATATATATATATATATATATATATATATATATATATATATATATATATATAACAATGCAACGTGTTTTAAAATAATTATCATTAGTTATTTACGTATGTAAAGGCGTTTCCAGATTTCAGTAACACACTGTATAACCAATTACCATACCATTGAAATAATATTGGAATGAGAATGATTGCAGTCAAATAATGGATGGAATTAGGAAATGTTTATTTTAGTCTCGACATAAGAGTTATTTTGTAATATAATCATAATGAAACTCAAACTGAGATCTGATGAAGAAAAATATATATAGATATGTTTATTTTTATTTATTCAAACAAAGTAAATATAAATCTTTACTGCACTTTCATTAGGGTATGAGTGAAGCAACATGGGTACTATTTTAATATCCATTTCCATCTCACCTTTTTTTTTTTTAGTATAGAAAACCAACGAAATCTCATTGAGATATTAATAAAATTCATATCAAGTAATTTCAATTACTGAGCAAATGCAAACTCTTTACTCAATTTGATACAAACACTGTACTTATAATGAAAGAAAAAAAGACGTTTAATAATAATAATAAAAAAGATAAATCTAAGAGGACAAAGGTCATAACTAACAGGTGAAAACTCCCAGAATTTTTTTTCTTTTTTTTTTCTCTTTTTTTTTCAGATATGAACACTGTTACCTTAATCTTGGTGACCATAAAATTCGGCCCCAGAATATTTGGTATCAGGAAATTTGTCTTCAGGAAAATCGGACCCAGAAATTATTAGTAATTTCACCATTAGGTTTGTGAAGAATTTTTCTTTTCGTATTATCTTTTTCTCTTAATTATT
>NC_090740.1:88574508-88587008 GCF_036898095.1 Palaemon carinicauda
GGTGTTCTTCTAACAAGGACGTAATCATTTGCTTACTCTAGGCCTTCTAAATTCTTATCACCAATCCAATCAAATCCTTCTCCACCAACTCTGACTGTTCTACGCATTAGAAAATTAATGAAGAGGATAACAAGATAGGTGACAACACATTCCTTGGAGAACCCTGCAGTTCACTTGCTATGCTCATGAACAGACCTAATCAAATTTACATATTTGAGAGGAATTCCATGATAATGCTGGACTCCCTACTAAATTGGCCGGTACAAACTATCAAAGACTTTTTCATAGTCCAGAAATTCCATCAAAGGGGGATTTGTATATTCTATGTATTGCTGTACAACATGTCTCAAAATGTAAATTTGGTCATTGTAACTTTTACCTTTTCTAAATCCTGTTTGTTCATCTTTCACCTCTTCTTCAATCTTACTCTTTAGTCTCTTTGCAATAAAGTAAGTGTTATGCCTCTGTAATTATTGCAATCAGTCAGGTCTTTTTTTTTTTTTTTACACAAACACTCCGTACTCCCATACATGAAACTTTTTCTTCTTCATGCCAAATTTTGCAAAATAACATTGTAAGTAGTCTAGGACTCACTTCACTTTCGGCCAGTATCATCTCGGCAATTATTCCATCATATTCTGGGGCTTTCCATATCGTTAGTTTTTTAGGGATAGCTTCGACTTCAAACACATTGAATTGTTTCATGGACACATGGAAGTCTTCATGAACTTAAGGTATATCAATCAAATTATTCCCTTCATATCTCTCAATTATAATCTCACGGAAGTTTTCCTTCCAACGTTGTCTTTCTTTATCTTCTGTTGATATAACAGAGCCATTTATCTTTTTGATGGGTATATGTTTCTTCTTCTTTCCCCTAGTCGTAATTTCATTAATAATTCTGAGTAATTCTTAGACCATAGTCAGTTCCTGAATTCGTAGCATAGTCAGCCTCACATGCTTTTCTGTCTGAATATCCATACACTGCCCAAATAAATAAAAAAAAAAATTGTCTTATCTCCATTGTCATTGATGAGGATTGCCAATTATGCATTTGTGTGTGAATTACCTATACATATCACTTTCGATGTATTTTATTGCATGTGGACAAAATTAATCTTGATTTCTATATAAAGGTAATTAGGAATGATGATCTCATGAACCCCAATTTCTAATTAACGAAACGGAATTTAATGATATTTAAAATTTTTTTGAAATTGCAAATGGAACTTCAATAATTCTCATTACGAATTCAACCGGTTCTGCTTTAGTAGGCACTTGATGTAGAAATTTTAGAAATCATTGGATATTTTCTAGGTAGTAGGTTGGCCTGCATACTACCGCTGGAGAGTTATTGAGTCCTTGGACTGGTCAGACAGCACTAAATAGGATTCTTCTCTCTGGTTACAGTTAATTTTCCCTTTGCCTACACATACACCGAATAGTCTGACCTATTCTTTACATATTCTCCTCTGTCCTCATGTACCTGACAACACTAAAATTACAAAATTCTTCTTTCAAGTGGTTAACTATTGCACTGTAATTGTTCAGTGGCTAAGGGTAGAGGAGATTCTTTAGCTCTTTCTTTTAGGAGAAGGACACTCCAAAATCTAACTATTGTTCTCAATTTTGGGTAGTGTCATAGCCTTTGTACGATAGTCTTCCACTGTCTTGGGTTAGAGTTCTCTTGCTTAGGGGTACAACAGGGCACAATATTCTATCCTATTGTCTTCTTATTTCGTTTAAAGTTTTTATAGTTTATTTATTAAATATTTGTTGTAATTGTTGTTACTGTTCTTGAATATTCTATTTTAATTGTTAATCAATTCTCTTATTTCTTTGTTTACTTTCCTCACTTGGCTATTTTCCCTGTTGGAACCTCTGGCCTTATAGCATCTAGCTTTTCCAACTAGGGTTGTAGGTTAGCAAATAATAATAATAATAATAATAATAATAATAATAATAATAATAATAATAACCGGCGAAACCCTTGTTAATTACACAAAATGGTATTTTCAATACTGATTATCTTGTTTCTAACCTATACACGTTTGAATAAAACGTCCCGAGATTAATCTTATAAGCTTGGTTATAGAAATTGATAAAACCTAATTTTTTGTCTAATATTTAAAAAAAAAAAGGAGTCAAGTACTAAAGGCATAATTTTGGTTATGCTTTGGTTATGCTTCGGTTGAGTAATCAAAGTCTAATGTGAATTTGTAAGAGTATACCATGAAATGATTTCTGTTTCCTCTAAAGCGAGAATTTGCAAGAGTATACCATGAAATTATTTCAGTTTTCTTTAAAGTGCGACACAAAATAAATAACAAACGCACTATCATATTAATATATAGATGATAATAATAATAATAATAATAATAATAATAATATTAGTAGGCGGAGAATACACAGAGTGATACTTTCATACTTGTAAGTGCTATTCTGTGAATAATTCATATAATATTTAGTTGTTACCATAGCAATACGAAATTGATAGTAATTGTTACAATAAAAAATATGCAATAACAATAGGCATTGCATATATATTACTTCATAGCAAACAGAACATTCAGTTTTCAAAGTGGAGGATGGAAAAAATCGTGAATGGAATCCAGTGATAAAATACAAAATACAGCGCAATAAATAGGATTTTTCGGTATAGTGGAATTTAATGAAACAATTCTAAAGGGAATCAAAAATGAATCTTTCCTAATATATACGTACAAAAAGTTATTGTACATTCGAAATGTTTATATTTCACCATTAATTGAGAAATATTATCAGAATGCAAGATATCGTTTTGAAACAGTTAACAGAAACCCACCATCGAAATCGTTCATGTTAAGTTAGAGTAAATTCCTCAGAGGCTTTTACAAAGTCCGATCCTCTTTTATTGATGTAAAACAAAAGGCCTTACCTATCTGGAATCTTCAAATCAAGTGATTACAGGATCTGGAAACTGGTTCTTTGTATTCTTTGATAAAAGTTGTGCCATATTAACTTAAGAAATGTGTCTAAATTATTTCTCAGTTCCGGGCAGTGGAATTAAATTACCGCTATTGTAAACTTGTATAAGGGTAGGGTTAAGAAGTGTGTTAGAATATTTTTTCATATGAAGCCTTTTAGAAAGTTCAGGATTTTTTGTCAAGAAGTTAAGAAGCTTTCTAGGTTTTCATAACTCTTTACTTGAAGTTTATGACACATGTGTCGCGTCAAATAGGTGCAATCGCTGATAAGCCTAAAAAAATTACGAGGAAATAATTTACAGTAAAGTGATGAAAAAATGGGTTTCTTTTGGTGTTTTCAGCCAAGGTTTAATAGAATGTTATTCTACAGGCTTCTTATCTCTGTAAAGACTGTTATTTTTTTTAGAAAATATACCACAAATATGAGGATAAGGGATTTTATTCTTATTCTTAATTCTAAAGGTTTAGCTTGTAGTAAAACCTGTGAGAAAAATAAGCATACATATTCATGCATTTACTTATAACGAATCCTTGATATTAAAGTCTGGCATAACTTTACGATTTTCTTACTTAGAGTTTTAGGTAGGAAAGGCAGTAGTGTTTCGATTTCAAGTAAAATACTTTCACACTCAATTACTGTTTATATTAGATTTATCCTTATTTTTTTTGTGTGTTTATATATTTGTGTATATATATATATATATATATATATATATATATATATATATATATATATATATACACATATATATATATATATATATATATATATATATATATATATATATATATATATATATATATATATATATATATATATATATGTGTGTGTGTGTGTGTGTGTGTGTGTATATATATATATATATATATATATATATATATATATATATATATATATATATATATATATATATATATATATATGTGTGTGTGTGTGTGTATATATATATATATATATATATATATATATATATATATATATATATATATATATATATGTGTGTGTGTGTGTGTGTGTGTGTGTGTGTGTTTTATCAAAACGGCCCATAAAGGAAAGACAGGATATATAAATAGATCACTAAATTCCGGCCAATAAACATGGGCCCTCTTCAGGGTGTAAATAGTGGAGCGGCTAAGGGAAAAATCGTTCAGTTTGTGAAGAAAGCATGAAACTTTCCACAGTGGTATTTTAGGACCTAAGGATCATGAAAAAAAATAGACCCCTAAAAAATCGATCCCGTGGTGGCAGCCATATTGAATTTCAAAATGGCCGCAATTATTTACTTATTTTAGTCTATAACTCCGTAACTAAGGGAGGTAGAATGTTAATTCCTGCACCTTCATCCATGTTTTGAGGGTCAAGGAATCCAATGGACCCATTGTCAATTTTACCAAATGTCGGCCATATTGGATTCCAAGATGGCCGACACCAAAATTCAGATTATATTATATCTCATAGAATATCTTTTTTTCTGATTGATTGAACAATTTCTAGATGTCACCCCAATGTTTTCAGGGTTGAGAATTTTCAATTAGCATATTTAAAATTTCATTTTGTGTTAGCCATATTGGATTTCAAGATGGCTGCTGCTGACAATATAGGGTTAAAGTGTTCCATGGTCAATGATGCGAAATGCAAAATATCCAGGTAATATTTCTTGAAATCTTATCCCCTTATGTCTACCATATTTGATTCCAAAATGGCTGCCTTAACAAACTTTATAGACCAAACTTTCTTAATTTATGCTGTTTATTTAGGTAAAAATGCATTTTCAGCTGAACGTTCAATACAGTATCTCCTGGTAAAAGCATATATCAATATCAGGGTCACATTTGGTTATAATACAACCAATCAAAAAATGAAAGTAAAGATGCATTTTAAGCAGGTCAAGGTTGCATTCCTCATGATTATCAAAGTCAAAATGTCAAAAGTTTCTCAGTTAAACCTCATACCAATTACCATTACATTTGCACAGCTGGGTGCAAGCCTTTTTAGTCTTGAATGTCTTAAAGCATTTGCAGTTTCCTGAGCAAGATTTAGTGCAACCACAAGCAATCAGTTCAAGACAGGCTTTTTCAGCTACTGGTAAAGTTGTCCACATAGGTTTGTAACATCCATCCTCAGATTTTCTCCAGCCCCAGTCATTTGCGCAAGGGAGTTGCGGTTGAGATTGGAGGCACTGGCCCCAAATGTATCCTGCCTGGTAAATTGATCTCTTGATATGCTCCTCAAGTGCTGCCCTGGTCGGAGGAATATTGTCAATGTTTCTTGAAAATTTTGTGAACAAGTTCATTCGTGCTGCATTCACATGGATATCATCACTAGTACGACAGTACATCAAAACTACGAACCGCTCCAGTTTGCCAATGACCTCTTCTGAAAGTATGCATGGAGACGATAGCAAGATGAAAATCTCTGTTATTTCTGGCAATGCAATCCAAGTGTTCCAAGCGGTTTTCTTTCCATAATTTGCAAAATATGCTGTTGTGTCGCATCCCGTGAAAGCGTGAAAGAATGGCAGTCTTTTTGCCTTCTGAGGACCAACTGAAGATACTATCTCATGAATAGAGATGTACCGAAAGTCTTTGCCAGTTCCAAAGGCAATCCATAGCTCCTGAAGGTTAGAAATGTCACTGAAACTAGCAACTGCCAGGACAACAACATCAGTGTCCACTGTTCTGATCATCACTGTTTTGAAGCCAGTGAAAACTGCATCCTGGACATGCAGCAGGATCCTTGAATCTGCTTCCTCTTGTGTGCATGGCTGAAGTCGATCCGTTTGCAGATCTAGACTTGAGCTAACAACAGACTCATTCAAGGTGGATACAATCACTCTGTTTCCAGTGTCATTTGAAACACACTCGTTAGCTAGGAACTGAAAAAGTTCATCTTTGTTGTTATCATTACGTAGGAAATTTTTCCAATTTCCTGGAAGCTTGACATTTTGTGACACCCGTCGGCGAGCACCAGTTCCTCTGCTCTTTCTTGTAGAGAGTTTTAAGCTGTCCTTCAAGTAAACATCCCAAACTATGTCAATTCGAAAAGATTTCTGTAACTCAGACATCACATATGGTAGGAACACCTCCTTAGCATACTCCCCAAATGTCTTAGCTTCTCCAATTGGTAGAAAGTGTACAACAACTGCTCCGTCAAAGACTCAAACATCAACAATAGGATGACTTGAGTGCAAATCCTTGTTTTGAGATTGGAGACAGTCTACAAGATCAGACTTTTTCCCTTTCCTCAATTTCCCTCCTGAAGATATTGATGGCGGATATAGCTGGTTCTCATGTTTGAAAAAATCATCGAGGTTACTTTCCCTCATCTGGCTAGCTATATAAAGTCTGGAGAAGAGACTACAGTCATTCTTAAGTTCTAAAACTTTTTGTTTTTCCTTAGACACACCAGATTTTGATATACTTTTAAAAAGAAGGAATGAATTTCTCGAAATTGGTGCACTTATTGCTGTCTCATTTTTCACTAATCGCTCCTCAATGAAGGTTATGTATTTCAATTTTTTTAATACTGTCAGCTACACACTGGGACAATATATCTTGTGTGTCAATTGAAGATAAGTTCTTGCTTTGATCAAGAAAAGGATTTCCAAGTTCCTCCATTGTGTGAACAAGAGCTTGCACATCCTCCAAGAAAGTTCTTTGTGTGGCGTGGCTCTGATCATGATGTTTGCTGCCAGTGTCTGCAGCATCTGTTGGATCCATTTCAAGTTCATATTCCGCTACAATCTGTGAGAGCTGTGGACCAGCCACCATCCATCGTCGCAGGGCACCAGGGTTTTCTGTTAATCCAATAGCTCCACCATCTCCCTTTACACGGGCATTAACCTGCTCGTGGGCTTGGTCCAGTCCAATAGCTGAAAAGGTATTTCCAGTTTTATTGGAAGTAAATGCAGCTCGCATGAAAGCATTGTAAACCTCTGGGCATCTTTGCTGGAGAGTAGACATGTCTCTAATGTGGACTGGAAGCCATCTTGCATAATGCACATGATCCATGGCAAAGAACCAAGGGGCAAGTTTGGCCAAAGTTTCGACATACAACTTGAAATCAGACGTCCTAATTGCTCTCACAAATGCCAGCATACAAACACTATGAAATGAAATCTAAAAGTAAGAAAAATAATATGACGGCCATCTTGAAATCCAAAATGGCCACCATTAGGTCACTTTTAAAGTTAATAACATCGACTGATCCTCTGGAATTGAAAACAGGAAGATAGACAGTGATTTTATGGTCCATTACCCGATATAACACAAGAGTTTCAGAAAAATATGAGATTTTGGCGGCCATATTGGAATTCAATATGGCGGCCACCAGGGGCACTATTTTCTAGGGTCTATTTTTTTTTATGAACCATAGGTCCCATAGAGTTCACATATCAAGTTTCATGCTTTCTTCACAATCTGAACGATTCTGGTGAAAAGTGGCCCTTAGCCACTCAGCTAAAAGTAAAAATGAGGAACACAGTGGAGAGTGACGGTTTATATATGAAAGCAAAAGGGTGAGTTCAATTGCCCTACAAATTGTTATAATTGCTGGAAGGATTAGCCAAATTTAATTAAATCCAGGTGCGTCTTCTTATTGTTGAGCCGCTCGGAGGGTGTCTTTATCTCTGATGTATATCTGTTGGTCGGTCTCCGTGGATTATCTTCTTAAAATATAGGGTTGTCAGCTTTCCATTGGCTGCCGGATATATTCATTGTGTTTGATTGATTTATGATGGCTGATTCCAGGATTTTTCCTTTTGTACGAACAGGTATTCTTAAAAAGCAAATACGACTCACTCCAGTGAATCTGGTGCCCTAAATCTCCAAGGTGAACGAAAATCCCTGAGTTTTCATAGCCATACCTAACAGATCTTTTGTCTTCTGATAATCTTTGAGATAGCGAACGGTCCGTTTGCCCAACGTAGACTTTCTCACAATCCCCACATGGTACTTTATAACTCCGGATTCTATAACTCTTTTATTTTGATATATATTAATAAGGGCGCTTCCTATGGTCTTGGGATATAAAGAAACAAAGGGGTTCTCAGTTTTGATATTATTTGTTATACTTTTGATACCTTCAAAATATGGGAATTTTATCTTATTTTTAAAATATCTTTGGTTAGTAACATCATGATCTTTATAATATATAGTGTTGGCTTTGTTGATGTCCTTTTCTATGACATACGTCGGGTAGAATAGCTGGGCGAGTTGTTTACGAATGATTTTCAAATTCTTTACTTAATAAGGCTTGTGAACAGATTCTCAAATCTCTAAGAAATAGATCACAAGCTACTCCAATCCCTATTTATAAAGGTCCTGATCAATGATGTACTAGGTTTCTTGAGGGAATAATTAATCCCCTATGAAGATCACTTCCCCCTCGGTATTAAAAAAACAATCAAGTTAATTAAAATAAGTGTGTCAAATAACGTATTTTCTTTCAATGAAAATTTTTATAAACAAAAATTTGGTTGTAGTATGGGCAGCCCGTTGTCTCCAATTTTAGCCAATCTCTACATGGAATACTTTGAAATTGAAATTTTAACAACAATTAAACCTACGAACATTGTTTGGCAACACTATGTTGATGACATTTTCACATATTGGGATGATAGCTGGGGAGATTTTGATATATTTTTCAATAATCTAAATTCACTAGTCCTAAGCAAAAAATTGAAAACTGAACGGGAAAAGATGGAAAATTAGCTTTTTGGACATACTAATTATAAGGGAATCGTCAGGGTATAATTTCACTTTTTATAGGAAACCAACTTTCTATATTTCCTACATTCATTTCTGTAGATATCACAACATTTCTGTAAAAACTGAAATAGCTTGTAATCTATTTCTTAGAGGTTTAAGAATCTGTTCCCCAGCCTACCTAAGTAAAGAATTTGAAATCATACGTAAACAACTCGCACAGCTATTCAACCCTTTCAATCATCAGAAAGCAACTACAAATAATCTTCATATTTTTCTAATATCCTCTTCTAGTTTACACTACGGAAGGTTCGGTTAGGTGTAGTTTCGGCTTGCCTGAGTCTCGATAATTTTTTTTTTTTTTTTTTTTTTTTTTTTTTTTTTTTTTTTTTTTTTAAGATATGGTTTATATTGAGGTATGGGATTTTGTGCCACCACATATGAATTTTACTGAATTTCGTAGATTCTATGAAAACAAGTATCTTAATGTTTGATATATTTGCATGATAGAATATCTGTCATATATACTGACTACATGTTAATGACAATGAGACAGATCGGGTGAAACCTAGGCAGAATAGGATGTCTGTATTCAGTTATACGAAATGCAGTATTCTTTTAATTTTTTACCATAGTATGGAACACATGTTTATTCGATTTTCCCGCAGAATAAGCTCTGGGTCCAGCTGTAATTTCCTGGTTAATAAGCAATTATATTCAGTTAGTCTTAAAGATAGATGATAAGCGACATCATAATTTCATAGCTGTCCTCATTTAGATCATAACATGACCCCAGGAGTGTAAAGTAAAAACTAGACTACAGTGACCAAATGCAGTTGCTTAGCTTACTAAAAATAAATATTGCCTGAAAAGTAAAGAAAAAAGTTTCATTATTTTAATTCTAATTCAAGAATCATTCATATATACTATGTGAACTAAATGCCCGTTAGTTAGATGTCCATCCTTTATTATTATTATTATTATTATTATTATTATTATTATTATTATTATTATTATTATTATTATTATTATTATTATTATTATTAGCTAAACTGCAACCCTAGTTGGAAAATCTAGATGCTATATGCCTAAGCCCATGCTTCTTCCATGTGGTAGAGTGAGGTATTAACACCCCAAATTCAAGCTCTCGTGTTTAGATGGCTTAGCACGTTCGTTGCTCTCCCACATCACATTAACGAAACATTATTGCCCAACCGTTCTCTATGGAGTTGAGGACGCACCCCTTTGGGGGCCAGTTTATTACCCGGATTTTTGGGTGATGCTCTAACCAAGTTCTAACTACTTTGTGTTAGTATGGATGGGGCTATTATCGTACAATAGAACGATTGGGTCTGGATTGGGAATGGCCATGACTAACACTGTGTGAAGGACATCCACATAATCATTCCCCCTTGAAGTTTCCAAATAATCTTCCAACTCCACAAATTAATACGAACTCTTCCACTCATAGCACTTTTCTGAATATTTGTGCTTCCACAAATGTAAAATACTTTTCATCTGTATAGACGACATTTTTCCAAAAGGAGTGATCTATATGGAAATATTATAAGGGAAATCAAAGGCGACATTCCCAATGCTTCTCTGTCAATTTTTCTTTATTGGTCAGTATGTTGTTATGAACACAATCTTCATGGAATCACTGTCTTGATGGGTGACTGCTCATACAAACACTAGTGTTCCTAAAATACTTATTCATATATGCTGAATTGTTGCATAGCAATTTTATATATTCTGTCTAATGAAAAAGATTTGTTATTGGGCTCGTGAATTGGGTATAAGTAAGGTTTTTCAGTCTGAACAACATTTGTAAACAATACCAAAGTTCATTATTTTCGGCAATGACTTTTGCGTTAGAATGTTGTATTGAATACCACAACAAATGGATATATTCAACGTAACTTTAATTTGGATTCTTTGCCGAAAATATTATGATACTGATTAGCCGATGGTGAATTACTTTGAAACAAAATACCTCCTTCTGTGTAACAGCTCTAAAAACTTACTCTCCCATATCCCACACTTTACCTCATTAGAATCCCTCTCTTTCAATACATATATATATATATATATATATATATATATATATATATATATATATATATATATATATATATATATATATATATATTTATATATATATATATATATATATATATATATATATATATATATATATATATAGAGAGAGAGAGAGAGAGAGAGAGAGAGAGAGAGAGAGAGAGAGAGAGAGAGAGAGAGAAAGTTACTCCTATCTAGTGTTTTAGAGAGATTTTTCAATGTCAAACTGAACATCGGTATTTTTTTTTAAAGGTTGTTAGCGAGAATGGTATAGCAAACATCACATCATATATACTACCTGATTACAAGTTAAGTATTATTATAATGATGTAATTAGGAACCAAGAAATTATATTGAATTTACGTTCATACACAACGCTTTGTGTTTTCCCAGCCATCATATCCCACAGCTCTACAAGTAGTACTTCCCCCTTCCTGGCGTCCTCCCCCAGCTCATGGCCCACCCCCATTCCTGGTGTCTGGCTCCCACCTATTGACCTCCACCCCCCTCCCAAAACAAACAAACTCTTCTACACCTGAAATTCTGGAATCTATAAATATTGGTGGTGACAGAGGGGGACCGGAGATTTTGTATTTGACTGTACATATCGTATTGTTTTTTTTTTATTTTATTATTATTATTTATTTCTCCATTAATTCAGCAAAAGCATATTGTCGGGAAAAAATTTTGGAAAGTGGTGGCGCTAAACTTGCGTTAATTACTCTTCGGTTTCAATATATGCATAGAAGGTAATCATATGCGCCAAAAAATAGAAAAGGAAATAATATTTCATTGATTTTTTGAATTTTTTAATTTCAGTTTCCCAACTGCTAAATCATAAAAATATTTTGAACTGAAATGTACATAACCCTTAGGTAATAAATTGTTTTTTTTTTAACGTTTTTCCCTCTGATTCTTTATATACGCGAGAGACCTTTTGACGAGATTCCTTCCGAAAACAAAGTAAATTCATTCAATTATTGAGCGCTTAAGTTAGTCTCACGAAGTTCGATCTTAACTTGAATAATCGAGTCCCAGTCACTAGAGACAAATATCGGGACTAGGGTACATAACGATGGAGAGAGAGAGAGAGAGAGAGAGAGAGAGAGACTTGCACATATGTGGTAATCATTTATGCTTTGGGAATTATATGGAGATACTAGGACTCTCATATCACAAGTATATTTACTATGATATGAAGTTGTGTTTATTTTAATAATATAATATTGTGATTTAAAATTTACACGTCAAATCATCTTGATGTCTCTCGCATAATGAAAAACACACACTCACGTGCACACACACACACACACACGCACACACAAACACAAATATATATATATATATATATATATATATATATATATATATATATATATATATATATATATATATATATATATATATATATATATATATATATATATATATATGTATGTATGTAAATATACAGTATATATATAATTTATATATATATGTACGTATATATATATACACCACAGACGATCTCCTGTGAATGACCACAGCATCCCGTCCGTCACTGGATGGCATTACCACCCTCCATCCATGACTTCAACAAGGCCCTGCAGCGCATGAAGCCCGGCAAAGCCACAGGGCCAGACAACATCCCGTTGGAGTTCCTCACTCACGGTGGCCCCGGCTTGAGGAACCATTTGATGCTCCTTATACTGAAAATATGGGAGACCAAGACCCCCCCCCCAGTGACTTCCGCGATGCAAACATCATTAC
>NC_090740.1:88602008-88605865 GCF_036898095.1 Palaemon carinicauda
ATATATATATATATATATATATATATATATATATATATATATACAGTATATATATATATATATATATATATATATATATATATATATATATATAATATATATATATATATATATGTATATATATATATATGTGTGTGTGTGTGTGTGTGTGTTTTTTTCAAAAGGGCCCATAAAAGAAAGACGGGAAATATAAATAAATCACTATATTTCGGCCAATAAACATGGGCCCTCTTCAGGATGTAAAGTAAAAATGAGGAATACAGTGGAGAGTGACGGTTTATATAGGAAAGGGTGTGTTCAATTGCTCTAGAGTTGTTATAATTGCTGGAAGGATTAGCCAAATTTAAATTACATCCAGGTGCGTCTTCATATTGTTGAGCCGCTTGGAGGATGTCTTTATCTCTGATGTATATTTGTTGGTTGGTCTCTGTGGATTATCTTCTTAATGATAGGGTTGAGAAGAGTATTGTCCACTGTGTCAGCTTTCCATTGGCCGCTGGATAGATTCATTGTGTTTGATTGATTTATGATGGCTGATTCCAGGATTTTTCTTTCTGTACGAACAGGTATTCTTAAAAAGCAAAGACGACTCACTCCAGTGAATCTGGTGCCCTAAATCTCCAAGGTGAACGAAAATCCCTGAGTTTTCATAGCCATACCTAACAGATCTTTTGTCTTCTGATAATCTTTGAGATAGCGAACAGCCGATTGCCCAATTTGGACTTTTTTCACAATTCCCACATGGTACTTTATAAACGCCGGATTCTATATCTCTTTTATTTTGATAAATATTAATAAGGGTGCTTCCGTTGGTCTTGGGATATAAAAAAACAAAGGGGTTCTCATTTTTTAGATTATTTGTCATATTATTAATACCTTCAAAATATGGGAATTTTACCTTATCTTTAGCATCTCTTTGGTTAGTAACATCATGATCTTTATAATAAATGGTGTTGGCTTTGTTGATGTCCTTTTTTATGATATACGTCGGATAGAATAGCTGGGCGAGTTGTTTACGAATGATTTCAAATTCTTTACTTAGGTAGGCCGGGGACAGATTCTCAAACCTCTAAGATATAGATTACAAGCTACTCCAATCCCTATTTACAAAGGTCCCGATCAATGATGTACTAGGTTTCTGGAGGGAAAAATTAAACCCCTATGACGATCAGTTCCCCCTCGGTATTGAAAAAACAATCAAGTTAATATAAATAAGTGTGTCAAATAACGTATTTTCTTTCAATGAAATTTTTTATAAACAAAAAATTGATGTAGTATGGGGAGCCCGTTAACTCCAATTTCAGCCAATCTCTACATGGAATACTTTTAAACTGAAATTTTAACAACAATTAAACTCACGAACATTGTTTGGCAACGTATGTTGATGACATTTTCACATATTGGGATGATAGCTGGGGAGATTTTAATATATTTTTCAATAATCTAAATTCGCTAGTCCCAAGCAAAAAATTCAAAACTGAACGGAAAAATGGAAAATTAGCTTTTTGGACATACTAATTATAAGGGAATCGTCAGGATATAATTTCACTTTGTATAGGAAACCAACTTTCTCTATTTTCTACATTCATTTCTGTAGTTATCACAACATTTCTGTAAAAACTGAAATAGCTTGTAATCTATTTCTTAGAGGTTTGAGAATCTATTCCCAGCCTACCTAAGTAAAGAATTTGAAATCATACGTAAACAACTCGCCCAGCTATTCAACCCTTTTAGTCATCAGAAAGCAACTACAAATAATCTCATATTTTTCTAATATGCCCTTCTAGTTTACACTACTGAAGGTTCAATTAGGTGTAATATCGGCTCGTCTTAGTCCCGATATTTTTTTTTTCTTTCTTTTTTTTTCTTTTTTTAAGATATGGATTATATTGAGGTATGGGATTTTGTGCCACCACATATGAACTTAACTGAATTTCGTAGATTCTATGTAAACAAGTATCTTAATATTTGATATATTTGCATGATAGAATATCTGTCATATATACCGACTACATGTTAATAACAATGAGACAAATCAGGCAGTTTAGGATGTCTGTATTCACTTATACAAAATGCAGTATTCTTTTAATTTTTACTATAGTATGGAACACATGTTTATTCCATGTTCCCGCAGAATAAGCACGGGTTCCAGCTGTAAGATTCTTCCATGTGGTAGAGTGAAGTATTAACACCCCCAATTCAAGCGCTCGTGTTTAGATGGTTCGTTGCTCTCCCACATCCCATTAACGAACATTATGGCCCATACGATCTCTATGGAGTTGAGGATGCACCCCATTTGGTGGCCAGTTTATTACCCGGATTTTTGGGTGATGCTCTAACCAAGTTCTAACTACTTGTGTTAGTAGGGATGGGGCTATCATCGTACATAGAACAATTGGGTGTGATTGGGAATGGCCATGGCTCTAACTGTGTGAAGGACATCCACATAATCATTGCCCGTTAAGTTTTCAAATAATCTTCCAACTCCACAAATTAATACGAACTCTTCCACTCATAGCGCTTTTCTGAATATTTGTGGTTCCACAGATGTAAAATACTTTTCATCTCTATAGATGATATTTTTCCAAAAGGAGTGATCAACATGGAAATATTATAAGGGAAATCAAAGGCGATATTCCCAATGCTTCTCTGTCAATTTTTCTTTATTGGTCAGTATGTGATTATGAACATAATCTCCATGGAAGCACTGTCTTGATGAGTGACTGCTCACACAAAAACTAGTGTTTCCTAAAATATTTATTCATATATGCTGAATTGTTGCATAGCAATAGTATATATTGTATCTAATGAAAAAGATTTGTTATTGGGCTCGTGAATTGGGTATAAGTAAGGTTTTTCAGTCTGAACAACATTTTTAAACAATAACAAAGTTCATTATTTTCGGCAATGGCTTTTGCGTTAGAATGTTGTATTGAATACCACAACAAATGGATCTATACAACGTAACTTTAATTTGGATTCTTTGCCGAAAATATCATGATACTGATTAGCCGATGGTGAATTACTTTGAAACAAAATACCTCCTTCTGTGTAACAGCTCTAAAAACTTACTCTGCCATATCCCACACTTTACCTCATTAGAATCCCTATCTTTCAATATATATATATATATATATATATATATATATATATATATATATATATATATATATATATATATATATATATATATATATATATATATAAAGAGAGAGAGAGAGAGAGAGAGAGAGAGAGAGAGGAGAGAGAGAGAGAGAGAGAGAGGGAGAGAGAGAGAGAGAGAGAGTTACTCCTATCTAGTGTTTTAGAGAGATTTTTCAATGTCAAACTAAACATCGGTACTTTTTTTAAAAAGGTTGCTAGCAAGAATGGTATAGCAAACATTACATTATATATGCTACATAATTGCAAGTTAAGTATTATTATAATGATATAATTAGGAACCAAGAAATTATATTGGATTTACGTTCATACACAACGCTTTGTGTTTTCCCAGCCATCATATCCCACAGCTCTACAAGTAGTACTTCCCCTTCCTGGCGTCCTCCCCCAGCTCATGGCCCACCCCCATTCCTGGTGTCTGGCTCCACCTATTGACCTCCACCCCCCTCACCAAAACAAACAAACTCTTCTACACCTGAAATTCTGAAATCTATAGATATTGGTGGTGACAGAGGGGGACCGGAGACGAAAGGACTTTTGTATATGACCGTACATATCGTATTTTTTTTATTATTATTATTATTTTATTTCTCGATTAATTCAGCAAAAGCATATTGATGGGAAAATGTTTGGAAAGTGGTGGTGCTTTATTTGCGTAAATTACTTGTCGGTTTCAATATATGTAGAGAAGGTAA
>NC_090740.1:88613865-88621365 GCF_036898095.1 Palaemon carinicauda
TTTGCCAATATATATTATTTAATACTTCTTTTATGCAAGCAGTAAATAATTTAGTAGAGATGAGGTCTCCCTATCTACCTCATTTCTCAGTCGGAATATTCTCACTATCTATAGGGAGTTTAAAGATTACTGTACTTCATGTATTGATAGCTGCGGGTGTTTTCATATAAGATTCCTCCATTTCTTGTCCTGAAAGGGCTTTTTTCGTTACTGAAGATTCGAGATAATCAAAACCTTTCCCTAATCTATAAATGTAAGTCATATTAGCCTTGTCATAGTCTGTTTTCATTGGGTAGTTAATTATATGGTTATGGTCAGTTGTTGAATACCTAGTTCTAAAGTTATTTCTGTTAGTTGATTAAAGTTTAGCTCTCTATTCTTTTTCTTTTGGTTTGGTATGATCTTTATAAATATACAATGTATTACTGACAGTAAACTTATCTGACATCGGGTTTTCATAAATTTTGTGTCTTCTTTTACGTAAATTAGTTTTGAAACATTTTTTTTTTCCAGAGCTGTAGATATAGAGCATTCTTGGAGACCTTTTTATGAATAGGTCCATCTATTATTACATCAATTATCCTGCCCTTTTTTCATGCTGTTTAGCTTCTTCTTATCCCTTTTCAGGTGTTTTTACTTCTGTTATAGTTTAGGTTGGCACCAGCTCATGTATTTGATTATTTCTATTCTCCAAGTCATTTCTCATATAACTATTGCATAGCATTATATAGAAATTTCTGAAATTTTTATCACTCGATTCCTTTTGCTAGCGATGTTTCTATTTTCATCCTTATAAACAAACATATGCTTACGTCCTGCTCCCATTAATTTGTTATCAATCCCACACACACACACTCACCCACACACACACACACACACATATATATATATATATATATATATATATATATATATATATATATATATATATATATATATATATATATATATATATAAAGGTGAGATGGCCATGTCGTCCTGATGGAAGTTCCTATAAGTAGCTTCCTAAGGGATATATGTACTACAGTGATATTCCCAGAGAATTTTACCTTTAGGTATCCAGAATTCTAACTCCTGGCGCGAATATGCTTAAATTTCTCTCAAGGATATCGCATAATATCAGAGGATGTATTCTTGAAACGTCATATAGTAATCTGTACCCCTAATAGCGTCAACGCTTCGTAAGGGAAGTGGCAGAATAAAAGGGGAGCCGTATTAAGGTTACCATAGTTCTCAAATTATTGAGTATCACAACAGCGCCATATCTAAGATGGCTAACATTCCTTGTAGCATTGAGCATGGTGCTATAGATACAGTACTTCGGGAGGGATACTGTGAAGGTCTTTTCTTTTCAGAATAGGAGGGTGGATCCATCATGACGATATGGCCATCTCACCCAAAAATGTCCGTTTTTAGGGCTCAAGCCATGTCGTCCTGATGGAAGTGTACCAGAGCATTAATATATCTGTAGATTTTCATCAGTGCCTTAACCTTGGGACAACCTTTCTAGGGTCATTTGGACCAATTGAGACAAATGACGTTACCGTTATCCGTCATCATCACTAATCATATACAATGTTAGTGCTTCCTGCCCCCTACAGGGAAGAGTCATACTAGACAGTAGAAAAGGCGCCTCATGGATAGCATATACTGTATGACCAAAAAATAAGTATACACTGAATATACAAACAGTCTCCTAGTTTGTATACATTGCCAAATCAATATCATTGTCTCTTATATCTATTGTTTTCGAGCATACAACTATATGAAGAATACCTACTTTAGTAAGTCAAAGAACTCTGGCATTTTACACATGCAATTGTCGGGCGAATTAGGACGCAATACATTCTAATAGACATTTATTCCTAATAAATGACTAAATTAATTAACCAGTAAAATTAGTGTAGTATGACAACGGAATTATACACGTAACGTATACAGAAACTATATTCCTTTCTTGAAAGGGAAAGAAATGGGGAGTGACACTCTAAGATTGAAGAAAATTTTTATAGTAAAACTTCTCTTCGAAAATTCTGTACCAGTTACATTCTATCAACACTGTGTACTACGTACACACGGCAATAGTGCTATCTGTATAATTCCACACCTGGGATTTTGAACAGAGATAGTGTCACCATGGTAACACTCATAAAAAGGTGGTCACACTAAAAGTGATGACCCCTTCTCCCTTTAATTGACAGTCCCAGTCTGTTAGCTGTTCATCGCAGACTTAGACGGCACGTTTAAAAAATCTACCTACCGCCACCATGTAATGCTTCAGTCTATGTACCTACTTAGCATAGTGTTTGTAGAACACTCTGGATGATTCCCATCCAGTATATGAGCGAGGACGTTCGAGGTCCCAATTAAATAACTGTCTATGACAGTAATTAGTGGGCAGGTTTTAATACGCTACCTGCTGCCACTACATAGTGCTTTAATTCATGGACCTGGTTCGCATAGTGTTTGTAAAACACTCTGGATTATTTCCTTCCAGTGAATGAATGAAGACGCCCAAAGTCCATATACTGAAAAAAGTTCAGTGATGAGGCAATTTTTCTCGGATCATGATCTGCGTTTTAGGGATAAGTTTGATCCAGAGGTTTCTCCTTTAAAGAGCTGTCTTCCCCTGAAGTCTGAAGTTCTACGAAGATAGACCTTTAGACAGTCTACATGACATAGAGAGACATCTTCCTTTAGAGGGCAGATTCTTCAGGGACCCCACCTCTTAGTGGGTAGCTCGTTCTTAGCAAGAAAGGTTGGATCAGGGAAGATATTCAGTTCTCCCGCTTCTGTGAACTGAATGTGGCCCTCATCTCTAGATAGGGCCACTATTTCACTAACTCTAGCCCCGGAGGCTATAGCAAACAGAAAGATAACCTTTTGTGTTAGATCCTTAAGGGACTATCTTCATATTTCACAGAGGAGGCATAATGTAGGACCTTGTCCAAAGACCAAGAGATGGGCTTTGGTGGTGCTGCAGGCCTAAGCCTTGCACATGCCTTTGGAATCTTATTAAAGATTTCATTCATCAGATTCACTTGAAAGGCATATAGACGAGGTCTAGTCAAGGCTGATTTGCACGTAGTTATCGTGTTGGCCCGCAGGCCTTGATTATGAAGGTGGACAAACAAGGACAGACAAAAGTTCATTGAAATTTCTTTTGGTCCTTTTGCTTTAACAAAAGCAACGCACCTTTTCCAAGAAGACTCATATTGTCTTCTTGTTGACTTAGACTTGTATTCTTCTAAGAACTCTATATTTCCTTCTGAGATCCCAAGTCTTTTCCTAACCGCTAGGGCAAGGAAATCAAATGAAGGATTCGGGTTCTCCATGATAAATCGAAGGCAATCAAATTCTGAACCCTCTGATATTGTCTTGGATTCAGAACTAGGGCCAGCCTCAGCTTCAGATCCTTCACTAAAGAGGACAGATTGCTCTTGGGCTACTTGGGAGCCAGTAGAGCTACATCCCCTTGGAAGGATATCAGCATGTTGAGGACCTTCAGCAGGCGATTGGACGGGATGAACCAGGATATCTGAGTCCATCCCTTCTATACCAGAGACATGATGTCTGTTAACTCCACTAGAGGGTCTTCGTATAGGGCTACATATCGAGGTAGTTTCTTGAAGATGCTCGTGATGAAGAGGTCGATTTGCATTTCTGGGACTTGATCCCATCTGGGAGAGAATAGGTCTGCCTCTGTGGACCATTCTAACTCAATTGGCTTGAGCCGAAATAGAGCATCCACTGTCATATTGTGGATTGGTTGTATATGAATTGCTGACAGGTGCCATCCCTTTAAGTAAGGGATGGTTAATGTCACCTATACCGTATGAGACATTTTTTAGCATTGTCGATTGTGACGTCTCACTATCGCTTCGGTGTCCCGGATCAGTCGAAGGAAGTCTGATCTGCGTGGAGAGGGCTTCCCCACTCATGACAGGACCAACAAGGTCTTGGGACTCTCGGACTTTAACCTTTGTTAGAGAAGCGATTAAGGAAGGACCTATATTGTTCTTTTTAGATCTCTTCAAGCATTTGCTAAGTATCTTCTCCAGACTCTTAACCCATCTTTCAGCTGTGCTCTTTGCACTACATCTGTCACTATTGCGAACTGGAGAGAGTTCAGAACTCTTCCTTGTTAACGTCTTGGAAATCTGACTTATTACCCGATACTCTTGACCGAGCTTACAATCTCCTTTATATTTCCATGGGAAAGGAGGATTGGTGTGACTACAGACTTCAATGATTTTACAACCATTGAAACCTTTGAGCTAGAGAGAATTGAGACTTCTTGAGGATTATCTTGCATCCGCGATTTTCCGGGAAACGGTTCATTTCCTTGGATGTTCATAGACCAGCCACTTCGGGTGCTGCCCACCCCAACTTCTCGCCCAGGTACATTGTTGCCTGAACCATTTCTAGACTTGGTTATTGCATGACTAAGTCTGCCAATCCTATGAAGATATTTAGGACTGTGTTTAGTCCGACACATATCTTTCCTAGGATATACGTTACTTCCTGTAACTTGAATCCTAGATAGGAGGGGATGGGGTGATTGGCTGGAACTAGCCAAGGGACATTTTCCAGGTCTGACAAGACTACAAAAACCCCTTTTTGAAACAGGGTCCAAATGTTCAGAAAGATTAACATTCTGAACTCGCTATTTTATTTGAATTTGTTGAGTGGGGACAAGTCCAGAATGACTCTGAGATTTCTTGAGTCCTTCTCGTGAACACCAAACAGCCTTCCCTGGAATACGATGGACTATTGTTTCCTTACCACCTGTATGCTCTAGAGCTATTAGGTATACTCCTCCAGGCGGGTTTTAGATTATAGGAGGAGATAAGGAAATGATGGTGGAGTCATTTCTACTTCCCATCGTAGTCCTATCTGGATTAGGCCTTGGACCCAAGGATCGAAGGTCCAATGATCCTGAAGGAACATCTCTCCTCCCAGAAGCATATCTATGCTTCGAATGATCAGTAGGATTAAATTTTTGACCAACTACTTGTGGCATCGCGGTTGTTGCAGCCGTGGGATGTTGTTGAACAGCCCAAAGTATATTTCCGGACTTTCCCATCTTCCTTTTAGGTTGGGGACCCTCAACCATGAAAGACTTTCTCTTTGAAAGGATGCCCCACTTTTGGAGAAGACCTACATTCTCTGTGGTGGCATTCTTAGTCACTTCCCTAACTACCTCGTCTGGGGAGAGGTCTTTACCCCAGATGTTGTAAGATATTAGCTTCCTTGTCTCATGTTTCAGTGTTGCGGCAGCGAACACAAACTCCCTACATGCTCTCCTAGCCTTCATAAAGGCGTAAAGGTCTTTCACTAAGGTAGCCATATGCATTTTGGCTAAGACCATGAGCATGTCTGGGGTACTTTGATGGGATGAACATAACTTTAAGTAGTTTTGCAGATAGGGAGGCTGCAAGTCTCTCCTTTGTCTCTTGTTCAATATACAAGAGGAACTCAGATAGTTATGGAGAACTTTTTTAAACTGTCGACTGGCGACATCTGCATCTAATCTTCCTACTGAAAAGGTTAAATGGACTTCCTTCCAGTCCTTGTCCTGTCTGGGAAAGGCTTCGTGACAGAGGCTTGCACTCCTCGAGTGCAGGACATGACCTACCTGCCTCCACTACCTTGGCAACAGATTTAAATGCCTTCCCCAAAAAGGGGAATGAAATTGAAGCAGGAGCAAGAAAGGAAGGCGGCCAGTTACCTAGTGTGGATACCTTCGACACCGAGTAACCTGCCTTTTCCAGGCTACTTGACAGGATAGCCTGTGCCTTATCATGGTCGAGAATCATGATTTCCTTCGATCGATTTTGCTCCTTTTCTTGACTTTGGTTCATCCTTCAGTTGAACAAAACAATGAGGAAAAGCGTCAAAGCTTGGACAAAATTGGATGTTGTCTAAAGGAACAGCACCCATGTCCTCCGGGATGTAGAGTTTGCCATTTGAAATTGGCATGAGCTCCGCAAACCTCCAGGGATTGGTTTTGGAACATGTTGGGAGGTCTTGATCCATGTGTCATTTGTATGACTCTTGGGAAGCAACAAGTGGAGCTTTACTAGGCTCTACCTTGCATTTTACTTCATGCTTTTCATGTTGTTTGCGAAGGCTCTCTAATAGAGTATTCATTTGGGCCCATAATTGGTCAGTTCCCTCTAATAGAGGGGTAGAAGATAAAGATGTCGACATCAATGGCTCTAGAGCCGGCATAGGCGGAAACAATTCCGACACGACATTTTTCCATTCTTCCCGTGGGCCCTTCCTGCCCTCCTTCCCAAAGGCTATCTGGCCGTCAGGAGATGTAATTGGTGCCTGGGGCACCTCTATTTCCTTACTTGCCTTCGGAAATAGTAGCTTATACATCCTATCATTAGGTAGGTAAGGTCCTGGAGATATTTTCTGGAAGCCTCTCACCCAGTTGTGTAATTGGTCTCGAGCTATATCCCTAGGCTCTGTAGACTTAGGAATCTTGAAACCTTCGGACATTAAGGTCCGGCATACATTACAAACCTGCGGGTTCCAATAATGTAGGGATTCGGAAATAATATTGCAAGGAGCATGAAACCTGCAAGTATTATGACCATAAAATCCTTTACTCTTTATCTTGCAGAAGACTGCAGCACAAGTCATCTGGTGTTCCTCCTGTAAAGAAAGGAGAACAAAAATGAGTATTAAATGATTATCTCACTGGTAATCAATATGTAAAAGTCATTTTCTTAACAAAGTAGCTTAGGACAGTAAGCTATAAAGGGATAGTAGGAGACACATACTTGTGTATCCCATGTAAGCAACTGCTGTTACCTCCCCTCAATGTTAGCTATAGGGAGATTCCTCTACCGAGGTAGCTCCAACTAAAAGGGTTCTAGCCATTAGGGGTAGAAAAGTGTATAAGTCACTGTCCCTTTTTATTTCTAACACTGTGGGGTAATGATGACTGATTCCTCAATCAGAATATTGAAGAAATACTATTCTTTCAATATAGGAGTGGCATCAACAGAAACTCGCCAAGGATACCCAAGATTTATTAGAAATAACTACTGTATAATCATACTATAGTTTTCTATTTGCAGTGTATGCTATGTTGCAAATTACTGGCTACTGTATAATTATATATAAAGTAGTTCAGCCATCGTGCTGCCTTTGTGGCAAGCACCTGATGGCACAGTCCAGCTGCATGACGCTAACTGGACTAAGAAAAATAAAAGACATCTATTTGTGTATCCCACCCAACGTACTTCCTGTGACCTCCCTTACAAAATTAAATAATAGAGTTTCCTGATCAGGTCAGGAGTGTAACTCTCCAGCCCTTTAAATATTTAATATTGTAAGGTAATCCAAAAATATGATTTCTAATCAGAATATTGAAGAAGAATATTCTTTCAATATAGGATTGTGCTCAGCAAATACCTGGGTAGGGATACCCAACATGTATTGGAAATAACTACTAGTATAAAATATACAGTAGTTTTCTATCTA
>NC_090740.1:88626365-88628865 GCF_036898095.1 Palaemon carinicauda
AGGGGGAGACGAAGGAGATCGATGAACCCCCCCACATTGGAATCAGAAGCAGCACCCGAGGCAGTGGTGGGAGTGAATACGATGAACTCGGTGGAGCAGGCACTTGGACATCCCCTGGTACCCCTGACCTTGCCCCTATAGCACTAGGAAGGGGAGCAAGGGGCAGAGGTATTGCAAGCGAGGTCATTGGCACGTGCTCCATATATCCAAATGGGCGGGTACGAATGTTGGCAGTCAGGATTGACCTACCAGGTAAGTCCATTTGAGAGCTGATTGACACAGGAGCCAGGGTTTTGTTGATTGAAAAAATATTCTCCTCAAACCTACTACAGTCAGCGGGATCCATCATCCTTGACATGCCAGGTGGATATAAACTAAAAGCAAGGCATACAACGATCGTTAACTTTAATGTTGAATCTGTTAAGTTTACACATGATTTCTTCATCTTGCCCACCTTGGGAATTCCAGGAATAGAGGCTATACTAGGGTTGGATATCGTCATTAGTAATCATATATGCATTTGCGGGGGAAAAGATAGAGTAATGGTAAAAGCAGGGGGGTTCCTTTTTGATAGAAAGTCATGAGAGAGTAAGTGCTTGCGTAGGACAATTAAGTAATGTAACATTTGTACCTGAAAGAGGAGAAGTATCCCCCCCCCCCCACACACACACACTTACAAGCATACCATTGTCCCCATGCCAGCCTCTTCCGGAGGGAATCCTAAGTCGTTGTTAAACCCCATGACAATTGGGCACATGTAGTTTTAGAGAGCTTGTCAGAAATAAAAGAGAAGAGAGATAATATAACGATAGTTAATTTGCCAAATAAAAGAGTCGTGTTCGGAAGTGATTCAGTGTGTGAATTAAAGGTAAGTGAAATTACTAATAATGGGATCTTAGGAGCCACATCTCCAGCCCACACAGACGAACGCACTCAGAATTTGATTATGCAAGCACGAAAACTATGTCCACCAGAATATTAATCTCGAGTTAGTACCATTGTTGATAACTATACTGATGTAATTGCAATTGGAGACGAGCCGCCGGGAGGATTGATCGATTTCCCTTTATCATTAATACTGAGCAGGCGGAGTAGATCGGGTTAACACTTTATAAGGTACCCATTCATTTCCAGGGTGAGATAGAAAGGGAAATTAGTAAATTAAGGGAACAATGGATAATTGAGGAGAGTGAATCCCCCTAGGCTTCTCCAATTGTAGTTGTTAGGAAAAAGGATGGCTCGGTAAGATGGTGTTAAATTTACTGCAGGAAGTGGAAAGCAGTCACTAGGGATAATGCATCTTCATTGCCCTTGATCTAAGAATTACTTGTGAAGGTACGGGATAGTAAATATTTTAAAACTATTGATTTGAAATCTGGATGCTACCAAATGCCCATTTAGGAAGACACTAATTGTAAAATGGCATTTATAGCTAACCATGAACTATTTCAGTTTCCTTTTCTTCCTTTCGGTGTTAAAATTATCCAATTCATATCTGTAAAATAATGATGGGGGTATAGTCTCCCTTAATTGGCCACAATGTTCTTGTTCATTGAGACGATATCATAATTACAGGAAAAACGGCCGAAGAACATAATGATATTTTCAATCTTTTAGAAGCATTGTGACGTATTGGTATGAAAATAAATTTGTCAAAGTGCATATTTTTCTGTAAACATGTAGAACTTTTAGGTCATATAATAACCCCAGAAGATATTAAACCCTGCTCCAGTAAAGTAAAAGCTATTAGATATTTCCCCAGGCCACGTATCCTGAAGGAAGTAGCTGGGTCTCTTGGGCTCGGTTGGTATTACCGTAAATTCATAAGAGGCTTTTGAGATATAGCGAGACCCTTAGATCCCTTAAAGAAGCAAAAAGTGATAAATTGGGGAGTGGAAGAAGAAAGGGCCTTTAACCATTGGAAAGCTACCTTAACTAACAATGACTTACTCGCATATCCTAGATTTGATTGTGCGTTTTTAGTGACAACAGATGCGAGTAGTATACCTATTAGTGGCGTAATTTCTCAACAAGATGATAAAGGTAGAGAGCGAACCATTTGTTTTGCTTCTAGGGCATTGAAATAGCTTTTGCTATTTCTTATGTGCTAGAGAGGCATCAGTTCTTTTCATCAGGTCAGTCAATTGAGTTGCAATGGGTTCATCGCCCCTTGCGTTATTTATCTCATAAAGGTGACTTGACCTGTAGACAAGCGAAATGGACTGAAAGATTGTTAGAGTTTCATATGAAGGGGATCCATCACATTAAAGGTAAGCTAACAAGGTAGCTGATGCCCTCTTTAGAGGTGCAGTAATAGGAGTAACAACTAGGGCACAAAAGAGGAATGAAGATCGAAACCAATATATTGAATACCCTCATCAAAATAGAGAACGGGATATGAATTCTCTCGGGGAGCAATCAGAAAATGAGAGAGAGAGAGAGAGAGAGAGAGAGAGAGAGAGAGGAGAGAGAGAGAGAGAGAGAGAGAGAGAGAGAGAGA
>NC_090740.1:88652394-88657394 GCF_036898095.1 Palaemon carinicauda
AAATATGTAACCTAATTTGTTATATATATATATATATATATATATATATATATAGTTCTTTCATCCCTGTTCATTTATAATCCAAGGTCAATGCACACAATAAATATTTTACATAAAAAGGGTGTTTTTGTATTCAATTTTTCATCACTGTTTGTAGAATATAAATCTAGGCTTTAGTGTGGACATATGAACGCTCATGACGGATCAATTCAGTCTTTGTTATTTATTTTCATAATATCATATTTATTTTTTTTTTTTCATTTCTTTGATTAGAAAACTTTGGCTATGATTAACTCTAGTTGAATAAGAAAAAAAATTGAATGGCTAGGAATATGAATTTTTAGCATATCATTTAGCATTTTTTTTTTCTTTTGGAGATGTGAGGGTGTTTCTGAAAGCTTGAATAGAGGTTAAAAATTTACTACAAGTTTCAATATCACAACAAATATGATCTTTTGTCCTATTACCAAATCTAGTCCTGAACACACACACACACACACACAGAGAGAGAGAGAGAGAGAGAGAGAGAGAGAGAGAGAGAGAGAGAGTTCAGCAGCATCATTTTCTGTATTTACGGATGTAGAGGATGTTAGTGTACATTCACATTGATCCATAATAGATAATTTCAGGATTATTAAGAAAAAGCGATAAATCATTTTATATGATGAGAAAAGCTTTAAGGTTTGTCAATTAAACATATCATCACTACTAAAGTGTCATAATATATAACATACTAACATAAAATATAAGATGAAACGAATCTATGATTATTCTCCTATAATTTGTGGCAGTGCCACGTTTCCCTTAGAATTAGTCAATACCATATACCAAACAGTCTTTTACAATACCACCTAAAAATTTCCAATAGGAAAAAAAATAATCATTATGGATTAATCGTATTATGAGTGTGTATTACGCTCAGGCAAGAAAGTTTATTTATGTTCTAAAAACAAATGACTTTAAATATAAAATGCCACGGTTGAAACAAGAATTTCAATGTAACCCCAACACACACACAAACACACATGTATATATATATATATATATATATATACATACATATATATATATATATATATATATATATCATCATCATCATCATCATCATCATCCTCATCATCATCAACATCATCATCATCCTGACACAATAGGCGTCGGTTAGATTTTGCCAGTCATCTCCATCTTGAGCTTTTAATTCAATACTTCTCCATTCAGTATATACTTTGCGCTTCATCGTTCTCATCCTTGTAGGCCTGGGTCTTCCAGCACTTCTAGTGCCTTGTGAAGCCCTGCTAAACATTTGGAGGACTAATTTCTTTTGGGGAGTGCAAAGAGCATGCCCAAATCATCTCTATCTACCCCTCATCATGATCTTATCCATATATGACACTCGAGTAATCTTTTATAGTCTTATTTCTAATCCTGTCCTGCCATTGATCTCCTAATATCATTTTGAGGGCTTTGTTCTCAAATATGCAAAACTATCGGAAAATGTTTCACTCCCATACCATGATTCTTGTCCACAGAGTAACACCAATCCCACTAAACTGGTGAAGAGTCTGATTTTTATATAAAATTTTGGCAGATAGGATTTCCTAATTTTATTTAACCTAGCCAATATCTGATTACCTTTTTTTTAACCTTTCTCTAAACTTTAATTCTAAACACACTGTATTAGAGATCATTGTTCTCAGGTAATTAATGATATTTCATCTTCAATTGCATACTCTGTTTAAATCATCTCTGTCTTTCTTCTATTTATCTTCAGCATAGGGATATTTTATCCATTATGTTAAGCAATCATTGTAAATTATATAGTGATCTTCTAACAAGGACGTAATCATTTGCATACTCTTGGCCTACTTAATTCCTATCGCCAATGCAGTCAAATACTTCTCCACCATCTTTGACTGTTCTACGCATCACAAAATTCATGGGGAGGATAAACAACAAAGGTGACAACACATCCCTTGAAGTACTCTGCTGTTCACTTGCTATGCTCATGAACAGACCTAATCAAATATATATATTTCAGAGGAATTCCATGATAATACTGGACTCCCCAGTAATTGGCCGCTACACACTATCAAATGCTTTTTCATAGTCCAGAAACTCCATCAAAAGGGGATTTGTATATTTTATGCATCACTGTACATGTCACAAAATGTAAATTTGGTCATTTCAAATTCTACCTTTTCTAAGTCCTTTTTGTTCATCTCTCACTTCTTCTTCGATCTTACTCTCCAGTCTCTTTATAGTAAAGTAAGTGCTATTCCTCTGTAATTATTGCAATCAGTCAGGTCTCTCTTTTTTTCACGAACACTCCGTACTCCCATACATCAAGGTTTTTCCTCTTCATGCAGCATTTTGCAAAATAATATTGTAAGTATTCTAGGAATCACTTCATTTTCGGACAATATTATCTCGGAAGATATTCCATCATATCCTGAGGCTTTCCATCTCGTTAGTTTTTTAGAGATAGCTTCAACTTCATACACATTGAACTCTTTCATGGGATCATGAAAGTCTCCTTCAACTTCAGGTATAGCAATCAAATTATTCCCTTCATATCTTTCAATTATAATCTCACGGAAGTTTTCCTTCCAACTTTGTCTTTCTTAATCTTCTGTTGATAAAACAGAGCCATTTTCTATTTGATGGGTTATATGGTTCTTCTTCTTTGCCCTAGTCGTAATTTCATTAATAATTCTATGAGCAATTCTTAGACCATAGTCAGTTTCTGAATTCGTAGCATAGTCAGCCAGTCATTCCTGGCTATTATTTTGACCTCACTAGCAATATTGGAATACTTTTCCTGCTCTACCTTGTAATTCTCATTACTTCCGTGAAATCTTTCAGCAATCAGTTTTGGTTTTAGTCTCCTTTTTTATAGTATCCCAAATATCATTTGATATCCATGGCTTCATTCTTGTAACTGCGTGCCCCCAGACTTCATACCAACTAACTGATATACTGTAGTTAATTTCACACCATTCTTCAATAATCGTCCGTTCTTCGATTCTTAAAGTCTCTATTACTGAAAATTGATACCTGCATTCAATTGTAAAACCCTAGGTATTCTATCTACCTATATGCTGGGTGCTCTCAATTTTAATTCATGTGTGCCAATGTGGATCTGATGTAACTTTCAACATTTTAACATCCATAGCTTGTTATATTTTCCAGAGTCCTCCTTCTCTCTTTATGAAGGTTGATATGATCTATCTCAATATGTAATTGCCATATGTTGAAATCCTTGTATATTCGTAGATGTTCTTGTATTGAAAATGAGCACCTCTAATGACATGATTGTTTGTTCAACAAAAACTTATGTAATATTCTCCGTTTTTATTTGCAACATAACCAAGACTCTCGACACCCATCATATTCTCCTTCACTTGATTATTTCTTCCAACTTTAGCACGGAAGTTGCTAATCACAATTTTCATATATCTCTCAGTATTTTTGCTGTTGCTAGAAGCAAGCCCCTAAACCTCAAGAGCTCTGTCCTAAAACAATCTAGAAGTGACTAAGTTCATATATATGCTACCCAAGGAACGAATAACAGTAGAAAAGAACTAGCCTGTCCTGTGAATAAGCCAGAGTACATCCTCTCTCTCTCTCTCTCTCTCTCTCTCTCTCTCTCTCTCTCTCTCTCTCTCTCTCTCTCTCTCTCTCAAAGTACTTATAGTGTATCCTCTTCAAAGTGAGTTTGTGCCCCAGTGTATATCGTGTGTAGTTTGTATAAATGTTGAGGCAATTTTGCCAGTAATTTTAGATTTACTTTGTTGTCGTAAGTGCTAGTATTAGGTAAATCTTTGTAACTGGCCCAGTGAGATTTATGTACAAAATGGAAGAATATTTATATCACTATCAGGTTAACTATTTTCATTAAGTGTCATGACCAATTATTGTGTAAAATTATATTTCCAGTGAAACAACTGATTGCATAGTTTTCATTAGTATATATTTCTTTTGTCTTAATCAAGGTTTATTCAGACTTAATCATTCGAGTGATTTATTTTTTTTATGTAAAATCTTTCAGGTGTTTTAATTTCTATAGAATATCTTTATTTTTGTAAGTGTACTATTCCAATCACTAGTGTTTATTTCACTACTAGCTCGTATCCCTGTTAAAGCATCAAGGAAGAGTTTGTTTGAATAGAGTAATTTCTAATAATAATTAACCAGCGTTTTTTGGTTCGTACTTAGACCTTGAATATGCAATATTTTTATGTTTTGCTGTCTGGGAGTTATATCACTCTCTACAGATGGGGTTTAATATTTTCAAATGTAACAGATTTAATGTAAAAACAAACATGTAAGTTGTGAACTAGAGATGTTGTAAAGCTTTCCATCAATAATATATATATATATATATATATATATATATATATGTGTGTAATATATATATATATATATATATATATACATATATATATATATATATGTATATATATATATATATATATATATATCAAGATTTATATATAGTGAACTACAGAGATATATATGTGTTTATATAATCTGATTTCGACAAAGGGTGGTATTTTTCTGATACACAAACAGCCATAATCCACAATCATGGAAAAATTTAATTGCTCTACTAGTTCTTCAAAAGCGTATAGAATGAAAATTTGATCCTTTGAGACATTAAACTTCATATTTCCTGTTGATATCGAAGTCCTTCTCCAATTAGAGTCTCTTATGATTATTACACTAAGATTAAGAAATTGATTTTAGCGGTTTGACATCAAATGCCGTAATGCACAATTTTATTGATTGTGTCAATTATAATTGATTGGACACCATAGACACCAATGAATATGTGTCATTTGAATTAAGTTTCCTAATTAAAATAATGAATGAAAAATTACATAAATTTGAACCATAAACATTTTGTTCATACAATTTTTCCCAGAATTATTATCTTACCAAGTATTATTAAAACAGGTTGTATGTACGAAGAGTACTTCATAATACAACATTCAATCTTATAA
>NC_090740.1:88662394-88692394 GCF_036898095.1 Palaemon carinicauda
CTCTATTTCCTACATTCACTTTTGTAGTTATCACAACATTTCTGTAAAAAATGGAGTAGCTTGTAATATATTTCTTAGATGTTTGAGAATATGTTCCCCAGCCTACCTATGTAAAGAATTTGAAATCATACGTAAAAAATCCGCCCACCTATTTATACCCTTTCAATCATCAGAAAGTAACTACAAATAATCTTCATATTTTTTTTAATATCACGTTCTAGTTTATACTAAGTAAGGTTCGGAATGTTTATTTTTGGCTTGTCTTAGTTTCAAGATATGGTTTATATTTAGGTATGGGATTTTGTGCCACCACAAATGAATTTTACTGAATTTCGTAGATTCTATGAAAACAAGTATCTTAATGTTTGAAATATTATCATGATAGAAAATATGTCATATATACTGACTACATGTTAATAACAATGAGACAAATCGGGTGAAACATAGGCAGACTAGGATGTCTGTATTCACTTGTACAAAATGCTCTATTGTTTTAATTTTACTACGGTATGGAACATATGTTTATTCCATGTTCCCGCAGAATAAGCACTGGTTCCAGCTGAAAATCCTGGTTAATAAGCAATTATATTCAGTTAGTCTTATTATAAAGAGATGATAAACGACATCATAATTTCATAGTTTTCTTTTATTAGAACATAATATGACCCCAGGAGTATAATTTGAAATTAGACCACAGTGACCATATGGAGTTGCTTTGCTGAAAAGTAAAGAAAAAAAGTTTCATTATTTTAATTCTAATTCAAGAATCATTCATATATACAATGCAAACTAAATACCCGTTAGTTAGATATTCACCCATCATCATTATTATTATCATTATTATTATTATTATTATTATTATTATTATTATTATTATTATTATTATCTGAGCTGCAACACTTGATGGAAAATCAAATTGCTATTTGCGCAAGCCCAAGAGTCTTCCATGTGGTAGAGTGGAGTATTAACACCCCAAATTCAAGCGCTCGTATTTACATGGATAGCACGTTCGTTGCTCTCTCACATCCCATTAACGAAACATTATTGCCCATACGTTCTCTTTGGAGTTGAGGACGCACCCCTTTGGTGGCCAGTTTATTACCTGGATTTTTGGGTGATGCTCTAACCAAGTTCTAACTACTTTGTGTCAGTATTATTGGGTCTATTATTGTACAATAAAACGATTGGGTGTGGATTGGGAATGACCATGGCTCTAAATGTATGAAGGACATCCACATAATCATTACACGTGATGTTTCCAATAATCTTCCAACTCCACAAATTAATACGAACTCTTCCACTCATAACTCTTTTCTAAATATTTGTCCTTCCACAGATGTGAAATACTTTTCATCTGTATATATGACAATTTTCCAGAAGGAGTGATCAACATGGAAATATTATAAGGGAAATCAAAGGCGACATTCCAATGCTTCTCTGTAAATTTTTCTTTGTTGGTCAGTATGTTATTATGAACACAATCTTCATTGAATCACTGTCTCGATGAGTGACTGCTCACACAAATACTAGTGTTTCTTAAAATACTTATTCATATATGCTTAATTGTTGCATAGCAATGGTATATATTCTATCTAATGAAAAAGATTTGTTAATGAGCTCGTGAATTGGGTATAGTAAGGTTTTTCAGTCTGAAGAACATATGTAAAAAATACCCAAGTTCATTATATTCGGCAATAACTTTTGCGTTAGAATGTTGTATCGAATACCACAACAAATGGATCTATACAACGTAACTTTAATTTGGATTCTTTGCAGAAAATATCATGATGCTGATCAGCCGATGGTAAATTACTTTGAAACCAAATACCTCCTTCCGTGTAACACCTCTCAAAACCTACTCTGCCATATCCCACACTTTACCTCATTAGAATCCATCTTTTTCAATACACACACACACACACACACACACACATATATATATATATATATATATATATAGAGAGAGAGAGAGAGAGAGAGAGAGAGAGAGAGAGAGAGAGAGAGAGAGAGAGAGAGTATGTGTGTGTGTGTGTGTGTGTTACTAGTAGCTAGTGTTTTAGAGAGAGAAATTTTAATGTCAGACTAAACATCGATAATTTTTGTAAAAATGTTGTTAGCGAGAATGGCAGAGCAAACATCACATCATATATAATATATGGTTTCAAGTTAAGTATTATTATAATGATGTAATTAGGAACCAAAATATTGTATTGAATTTACGTTCATGTATAATGGTTTGTGTTTTCCCAGCCATCATATCCCACAGCTGTAACAAGTAGTACTTCCCCCTTCCTGTCGTCCTCCCCCAGCTCGTGGCCCACCCTCATTCCATGCGTCTGGCTCCCACCCAAATCCCTCCCCCCCCCCTCCCAACAAATAAACTCTTTTACACCTGAAATTCTGGAATCTAGATATTGATGGTGACAGAGGGGGACCGAAGAGGAAATGACTTTTGTATTTGACTGTACATATCGTATTATTATTATTATTATTATTATTATTATTATTATTATTATTATTATTATTATTATTATTATTATTATTTCTTCACTAATTCAGCAAAAGCATATTTTTGGGAAAAAACGTTTGGAAACTTGTGGGGCTATACTTCCAACCTTACTTTTCGGTTTCAATATATGCATAGAAGGTAAAAATATACGTGCAAAAGAAGAGGAAATCATATTTCATTGATTTTGTTAATTGATTAAAATCATTCATTTTTACTTTATCAATTTTAGTTTCCCAACTGCCAAATTGCAAAGTTTTTTTTTAAAGAGAAATGTACATAACCCTTTGGTAAAAAATTGTTTTTATTGTTTTCCCTGTGACTTTTTGTATACGGGAGAGAACTTTTGACGAGATTCCTTCCAATAACAAAGTAAATTCATCCAATTATTGAGGGCTTAAGTTAGTCTCACAAAGTTCGATCTTAACTTGAGTAATCGGGTCCCAGTCACTAGATATGAATATCGGGGCTAGGGTGCATCATGAAGGAGAGAGAGAGAGAGAGAGAGAGAGAGAGAGAGAGAGAGAGAGAGAGAGACAGAGACAGAGAGAGAGAGAGAGAGAGATTTGCACATAAGTGGTAATCATTTATGCTTCGGGAATTACATGGAGATACTAGGCCTCCCACATCACAAATATATTTCCTATGATATGGTCTGGTGTTTCTTTTAGAAATCTAATATTCTGATATAGAATTCACAAGTCACATCATCATAATGGTAAACACACACGCACGCGCATACACTGACGCACACACACGCACACACGCACACGGACAAACACACACACACACACACATATATATATATATATATATATATATATATATATATAAGTATATATACAGTATATATAATCTCCCTCTCTCTCTCTCTCTCTCTCTCTCTCTCTCTCTCTTTCTCTCTCTCTCTCTTTCTCTCTCTCTCTCTCTCTCTCTCTCTCTCTCTCTCTTTATATATATATATATATATATATATATGTATATATTTTTATGTATATATATATGTATATATATATATATATATATATATATTTATATGTATATAAATATATATATATATATATATATATATGTATATATTTTTATGTATATATATATATATATATATATGTATATATTTTTATGTATATTATATATATATATATATATATTTATATGTATATAAATATATATATATATATATATATATATATATATGTAGAGATACATATATTTTGTAATATAATCATACTGGAACTCGATCTGAAATCTGAACATGAAAAATATATGTAGATACGTTTATTTTTATTTATTCAATCAAAGTAAATATAAATATCAACTTCTCTTTCCATAGGGTATGAGTGAAGCAATATTTTAATGTCCATTTCCATATCACCCTTTTCTTAGTTTAAACAGCCAACGAAATTTCATTGAGATTTTAATAAATTTATTATCAAGTGATTTCAACTATTGAGCAAATATAAACTCCTTTCTCAATTTGATACAAACATTGTTCTTTTAATAAAAGAAAAAAAAAGACCTTCAATAAAAAATATATAAATAAATCTTAGAGGACAAAGGTCATAACTAACAAGTGAAAACTTTCACGCATTTATTTTTTTATTTATTTTTTTTTTTTTTGGTTTATATGAACACTGATAACCTCTCTATTTTCTGTTATCTGAATCTTGGTAGCCATAAAATTCGGTCCTGGAATATTCGGTATCAGGAAATTTGGGTTCATAAAAATCGCTCCCAGAAATTATAAATAGATTGACTATTAGTTTTGTAAAGAACAATTTCTTGTTCTTATTATCTTTTTCTATTCATTATTACAATCGAACAGTAATTGGAAAGAGACATATTTCATGAGAAAGATATTGGACACCATATCATTCATTATTCTTCTTTAATATAGCAGTACTTTTAAAATGTGTGCTGACATATTGCAGAATGATTGTGAATATGATCTCCATTATCTTCCTTATCAAATATGTTCATTTCCAAGTTACTGTCGAAATGTAGTAATAAAGAGAGAGAGAAAAAAAAAACTATGAGAAAATAAGGAAAGTAAAAAGAATATGTAAATTTGGAAAAAAAAAATACAGATATAGAGAATGAAACCCGTATTTGGGTATAAATTAGCCAAAGTATAGTCCAATGTTTAAAATGAAAGGGTTTCACGCTGTTAAAAAAACCGCTTAATGCTAATCGGAAATGCTTCGGAAGATGTATTGTTCTCAACCGTATTTCAGTAAAATACAGAAGACCGTAATTTTACTTTACTCTCACATTACCGTTTACGGTGTAGTAACCGTAATTACACTCATGTATATCATTATATCCGTTCTTTAAAACAGTGAATTCCTGGCAACATTTGTTTTAGGAATTTTACTAGTTTTTTTTTTTTTTTTTTTTTTTTTTGGGGGGGGGGGGGGTAAATTTTTAACAATGCGGTGTCGTACACAAAGAGCTTTCAATTTATTCTTTACTTCTGCGGACTTTTTTAATGGAGAAATGAATGTTCAAATGACATTCACATGAAAAAAATAATTATGCATCCAATTAAGATACTGTTTCTCTTTCTATTATAAGTATCTATGAGTAGTATTATAAATGATATTGAAACCAGTGAGCACGCAGATTTCGAATGGTATTCAAAATGACTGTATTGATCATTGTCATATACTCTTTTCGCCACTGCTCACTGCTTATATTGAATGAAATTTGTAACCTAATTTATTATATAAATATATATATATATATATATATATATATATATATATGTATGTATGTATATATATAATATATATATATATATATATATAATTCTTCATCCCTGTTCATTTATAATCCAAGGTCAATGCAGACAATAAATATTTAACATAAAAAGTGTGTTTTTGTATAAAATTTTTTATCACTTTGTAGAATATAAATCTAGGTTCTAGTCTGGACAAATGAACTCTCTTGACGGATCATTTCAGTCTTGTTATTCATGTGCATATCTTCATATTTACTTAATTTTTGTTTTAATTTCTTTTATTAAAAAACTTTGTCTAGGATTAACCCTAGTTAAATAAAAAATAAAGATTGAATGGCTAGGAATATGAATTTTTAGGCCATCATATACCATTTTTTTTCCTTTGGAGGTGTGAGGGTGTTCCTGAAAGCTTAGATAAAGGTGAAAAAGTTACAATAAGTTTCAATATCCAAACAAATATAATATTTTCCTATCGCCAAATCTAGTCTTGAACACACACAAAGAGAGAGAGAGAGAGAGAGAGAGAGAGAGAGAGAGAGAGAGAGAGAGAGTTCAGCATTATTATTTACTGTATTAACCGATGTAGAGCCTGTTAGTGTACATTCACATTGATCCAAAATAGATAATTTCAGGATTATTAAGAAAAAGCGATAAATCATTTTATATGGTGAGAAAAGCTTTAAGGAAATGTCAAGTGAACATATCATTACTACTAAAGTGTCATAATATACAACACTAACAAATTAAGCATATCATTATTGCGATAGTGTCAAAATATATAACATACTAACATACTACATATAAGATGAAACGAATCAATGATTATTCTCCTATAATCTACGGCTCTGCCACGTTTCCCTTAGAATTAGTCAATACCATATAGTCTTTTACTATATCACCTAAAAATTTCCAATCGGTAAAAAAACAATACTCATTTGGAATTAATCGTATCATGCGTGTGTATTACTCTCAGGCAAGATTGACTTTAAATATAAAATGTCCCGGTTGAAACAAGAATTTCAATGCAATTCCAACACACACACACACACACACACACACACACACACACACACACACACACACACATATATATATATATATATATATATATATATATATATATATATATATATATATATATATCATCATCATCATCATCATTCTCATCATCATCATCATCATCCTGACACAATGGGCGCCGATTAGATTTTGCCAGTCCTCTCCATCTTGAGCTTTTAATTCAATACTTCTCCATTCAGCATATACTCTCATCCATGTAGGCCTGGGTGAAGCGCTGCTGAGCATTTGGTGGACTAATCTCTTTTGGGGAGTGCAAAGAGCATGCACAAATCATCTCTATCTACCCCTCATCAGGATCTTATCCACATATGACACTCGAGTAATCTCTTATAGTCTTATTTCTAAACCTGTCCTGCCATTGAACACCTAATATCATTCTGAGGGCTTTGTTCTCAAATTTACAAAACTATCGGAAATGTTTCATTGCTATACCATGATCCTTGTCCACAGAGTAACACCAATCCCACTAAACTGATGAAGAGTCTGATTTGTATATGTAATTTTGGTAGATGGGATTTCCTAATTTTATTCAACCTAGCCAGTGTCTGATTTGCTTTTTTTCCCATCCTTCTCTAAACTTTAATTCTAAAGACCCTATATTAGAGATCATATTTCCCAGGTAATTAATGATATTTCATCTTCCATTGCATACTCCGTTCAAATCATCTCTGTCTTTCTTCTATTTATCGTCAGCATAGTCTCATGGGATATTTTATCCATTATGGTAAGCAATCATTGTAAATTTTATGGTGATCTTCTAACAAGGACGTAATCATTTGCATACCCTTGGCCTACTAAATTCCTATCGCCAATGCAGTCAAATTATTTTCCACCATCTTTGACTGTTCTACGTATTACAAAATCCATGGGGATGATAAACAACATAGGTAACAACACATCCCTTGAAGTACTCTGCTGTTCACTTGCTATGCTCATGAACAGACCTAATTAAATTTAAATATTTGAGAGGAATTCCATGATAATGCTGGACTCCCCAGTAAATTGGCCGGTACACACTATCAAAGGCTTTTTCCTAGTCCAGAAATTCCATCTAAAGGGGATTTGTATGTTCTATCTTTTGCTGTACAACAGGTCTCAAAATGTAAATTTGGTCATTGCAAATTCTACCTTTTCTAAATCCGGTTTGTTCATCTCTCACTTCTTCTTTGATCTTACTCTCCAGAGTATTTATGGTAAAGTAAGTACTATTCCTCTGTAATTATTGCAATCAGTCAGGTCTCTTTTTTTCACGAATACTCCGTACTCCCATATATCAAGGTTTTTCCTCTTCATGCTACAATTTGCAAAATAATATTGTAAGTAGTCTAGGAGTCACTCCATTTTCGGCCAATATTATCTCGGCAGTTATTCCATCGTATCCTGGGGCTTTCCATCTCGTTAGTTTTTTAGAGATAGCTTCGACTTCAAACACATTGAACTCTTTCAGGGATCATGAAAGTCTCCTTCAACTTCAGGTATAGCAATCAAATTATTCCCTTCATATCTCTCAATTATAATCTCACGGAAGTTTTCCTTCCAACTTTGTCTTTCTTAATCTTCTGTTGATAAAACAGAGCCATTTTTCTATTTGATGGGATATATTTCTTCTTCTTTGCCCTAGTCGTAATTTCATTATTAGTTCTGTGAGCAATTCTTAGACCATAGTCAGGTCCTGAATTCGGAGCATAGTCAGCCTCACATGCTTTTCAGTCTAAATATTCTATCCAGTCATTCCTGACTTTTCTTTTGACCTTAATAGCAATATTGGAATACTTTTCCTGCTCTACCTTGTAATTTTTATTACTTCCGTGAAATCTTTCAGCAATCAGTTTTGGTTTTAGTCTCCTTTTTATAGTATCCCAACGTATCATTTGATATCCATGGCTTCATTCTTGTAACTGCATGTCCCAAGACTTCACTACCAACTAACTGATATACTGTAGTTCTTAATATCACACCATTCTTCAATATTCGTCCGTTCTTCGTTTCTTAAAGTCTCTATGACTGAAAATTGATTCCTGCATTCAATTGTAAAACCCTACGTATTCTATGTACCTATATGTTGGGTGCTCTCAATTTTAATTCATGTGTGCCAATGAGGAGCTGGTGATAACTTACAACATTTTAACATCCATAGCTTGTTACATTTTCCATAGTCCTCCTTCTCTCGTTATAAAGGGTAATATGGTCTATATCAATATGTAATTGCCAAATGTTGAAATCCTTGTATATTCGTAGATGTTCTTGTATTGAAAATGAGCACCTCTAATGACATGATTGTTTGTTCAACAAAAACTTATGTAATATTCTCCGTTTTCATTTTCAACTTAACCAAGACTCTCGACACCCATCCCATTCTCCATCACTTGATTATTTCTTCCAACTTTAGCATGGAAGTTGCTAATCACAATTTTCATATATCTCTCAGTATTTTTGCTGTTACTAGAAACAAGCCCCTAACCTTCAAGAGCTCTGTCCTAGAACAATCTAGAAGTGACTAAGTTCATATATATGCAACTCAAGGAATGAAAAACAGTATAAAAGAACTAGCCTGTCCTGTGAACAAGCCAGAGTACATCCTCTCTCTCTCTCAATGTACTTATAGTGTGTACCAACCGTGTGTCACACAATTGTACATAATTAATTTGTATATATTATGCTTGTGTCTGGGCTCTTCTCTCGCACTAAAAAGAACCTGAATGATCATGTCTCCGGTTTTGCTCTGTAATATTGTCTGTCTCTCGTACATGTTATGTCCTGTTGCCTTGAGGTTTTGTATATAAAGGAAAGTGTTCCTTAATAAACAACTCAGTTGATTGCATCCTGCCTTTGAGTTCACAAACCTCTCTCGGCCCATCACATTGGTGACACGGAAGTCGACTCTCTCCCACCGCCTTCCACCCCCACCCCCTCGCCCCTTCATCGTTGGTACTATGACGGACTCTACGGCAGTTGGTGCTGCGGCCGCTCCATTCAAACTTTCATCGTTTGCCAGCGGAGAGGCGTTTGCTTGGTTTCAGCGCACAGAAGTCCAGTTTCGTATCAGGGGTGTGACTCGCTCAACCACCAAAGTGGATTATGTTTTCTCGGCAATACCTGAGGACACCTTCCCAGAAATATCTGACTGGCTTTTTGAACAAGGAGACACCCCAATAGCGTATGACGCCCTCAAAACATAACTTCTGCAGCAGTACTCGCCGTCGCCAGCCGCCCGTATAGCAAAGCTTTTTCAGCTCTCGCAACAACCTTTGGGGGACCAAAGGGCTTCGCTTGCCCTCAGGGAGATGACCAGTATCGCTCGCCTTCAACCTGCCGCAGACGGCTCTCCTCGTGAGGTGAACCTACTTCGTGCCCTTTGGATACGCCGTTTACCCGAACCTGTACACGCTGCCATACCCGTTGTCGATAGTTTACCTATAAAGGACTTGATGACCAAAGCCGACGCCCTTATGGACAGCCACTTCAAGACCTCCATCAACGCCTCCACCCCTGACGACGAGGATGCCTATTCAACGTCAACCGAAGCTGACATGAATGCCGTAGAACATACACGCCTACCCCGTGATGTGCCGAAGCGGCGACAAAGCCGCCCACCACCCACCAATCGCTCGCGCCCCAAAGAACGACTTCTACAGCCACTTACTACCTCCCATCCGCCGCAGTTTTGCTACTACCACTTCAGATTCGGGGCAACTGTGAAGAAATGTGCCAAGGATTGTCAGTGGCAAAAAAACGTGTAAGTAGGCCATCGCTTGTGGCGGTGGCCTCCCCGGTTTCTAATCTTTTCTTTTTACAGGATGCAGGAACGGGCGTGCGATTTTTGGTAGACACGGGTGCTTGTTGTTCTCTTTTGCCAAGGTAATTCTTCAAGGCACGCCGTAGTCTGTCTACATCTGCCGACGTCCGCTTGGTAGCTGCCAACGGATCTGCGATACCCACCTACGGTTACGAGAACCTCACATTATCGTTCGGAAATGGTAAATTCAATTGGAAGTTTCTCGTTGCTGACGTCACAATGCCAATCCTCGGTGCGGATTTCCTCTCTCATTTCCACCTTCTGGTCGATGTCGCCCACCGATGATTGGTCAACGCAGTCTCGTACTTGTCGACACCTCTTCAACCCGCCCCCTCTAACCTCGCTCTCCACATCAGCGCACCCACGGATGCCTACGCCCACCTCCTCACGTCATACCCGGAAGTTTTCCGTCCAGAACTTCACCAAACACCCACGGTTCCTGCCAAGCACGGTATTTATCACCATATCAAGACGACAGGGCCTCCAGTCTTCGCAAAATTCAGATGTCTGGCACCGAAACGAAATGGAGGAAATGGGCCTTTGTCAAAGGCCTCCAGCCCATTGGCGTCACCCTTACACATCGTTCTGAATAAAGACGGCTCCCTCCGTCAGCGCAGGGATTACAGGCGCCTGAACATGCAAACAGAACCGGATCACTACCCCCTCCCAAACATAGCCGACATGACCTCCTACCTGCACAAAGCGAAGGTTTTCTCTACGCTCGACCTCCTGAAGGGGTATTATCAGGTGCCTATGAACCCAGAAGACATCCCAAGACCGCCATCACCACTCCGTTTGGTACATACACCTTCAATTACTCCGGTTTTGGCCTTCGTAATGCTTGCACAACGTTTCAACGTCTCATGGATGGCATATTAGGGGACCTCCCTTGCTGTGTATGTTATGTGGACGACGTACTTGTGTTCTCCTGCTCAAAAGAGGAACAGCTACGTCACCTGCGCATCGTGCTCGACCGCCTGCAATAAAACGGCCTTGTAGTCCGGTACGACAAGTGTACCTTTGGCGCCAACGAAGTGTCGTTCTTAGGGCACCGTATCACTCCTGAAGGAGTCCATCTCCTCCCTGAGAAGGTAGCAGCCATTCAGAACTTCCCCGTGCCCTCGACTGTCAAAGCTTTGCTGGAATTCTTGGGCATGATCAACTATTATCACCGTTTTCTGCCAGCCATTGCCGCCTCTCTTACTCCCCTCTACGCCTCCCTCAAGGGCAAGCTAAAGGACCTGAAGTGGGGTCCCCTTCGAGAAGCAGCCTTCTGCAATGCAAAGAAGGCCCTATCATCTGCTGCGGCTCTCACTTTTCCTATCCCACACGCCCCTCTCCTTCTCTCCACCAATGCCAGCGACGTCGATATTGGTGCAGTACTCGAGCAGGTGGTCAAAGGCTCGCCCCGCCCATTGGCCTTCTTCAGCAGAAAACTCTCCAAGGCAGAATCGATTATTCTACCTTCGATCGAGAATTGCTGGCGGTGCACTTGGCTGTCCGTCACTTTCGCCATTTCTTAGAAGGTACGCCCTTCGTCATTCGCACAGACCACATGCCTCTGGTGCACGCCTTCACTCGACAGTGTGATGCCCGGTCCGCCCGTCAACGCCGACATCTCCCCGCCGTGGCTGAATACAATTGCACCCTCCAATACGTCCCTGGGAAAATGAATCCCGTTGCCGATGCCCTGTCAAGAAACACGTTGGCTGCCGTTCAACTGGGATAGGATTACAACGCCCTGGCTGAAGCCCAACGACAGGATCCAGAGTATCAAGCTTGTAGGACATCCTGCACGTCCCTCCGTTGGGAAGACTTTCTCCCTGAAGACTCCAACACTACCCTCCTCTGTGACGTCAGTACTGGCAGACCCCGGCCTTGGATTCCTGCTCCCATGTGCCGACAGGTGTTTGATTTAATTCACGGCTTTTCACATCCCTCGTGCCGTTCTACTGCACAGCTGCTGAAGGCAAAGTTCATTTGGCACGGCATTTCTAAGGATGCTAAGGATTGGGTTCGTGCCTGTACTTCTTGCCAAACTTCCAAAGTACATCGACACACGGATTCTGGAGTGGGTACCTTTCCTCAACCTCAGCGTCGTTTCGCGCACATTCATGTTGACGTTTTAGGCCCCCTACCCACATCACAAGGGCATCATTACCTGTTTGCCGTCATCAGCCGCTCCACTCGTTGGCCTGAAGCCATTCCCGTGGAAACTGCAACATCCGCCTCATGTACATCTGCCTTACTCTCTGGTTGGATTTCAAGATTCGGTATTCCTGAGCATATTACTTCTGTCAGGGGAACCACTTTAACCTCTCAATTGTGGACGTCATTAGCGAATCTCCTGGGCATCACCCTACATCAGACAACGGCCTACAACCCCGCTGCCAATGGAATGGTTGAATGTTTTCATCGCACCCTCAAAGCAGCTTTGATTTACCGCTGCAAGGATTGCTACTGGTTTACTCAGCTTCCCTGGGTCCTCCTGGGACTAAGGACCACTCCTAAAGACGTCCTCGACGTCTTGGCAGCTGAAATGGTGTATGGCGACCCGTTGGTCGTCCCTTCCGAATTTTTTCCTTCTACAACCACCTCCGACGATCTCCAACGCATACGTCACGTCGTGGGAAAATTTACTCCGTGCCGCCAGACTTACAAGTTCCCAGCGAAGCATCACAGACCAACAGACATGCACTCTGCAACGCACGTCTTCCTGCGCAACGACACTAGCAAGCCACCACTAACGCCCCCTTACACGGGCCCTTTCCTTGTGATCCGACGCAGTCCGAAAGCATTCCTACTAAACATTCGGGGCAAAGAAGACTGGGTCTCCATTGATCGTCTAAGACCTGCTTATCTTCTCCCAGATGACCCACCTACAGTTCGCCTCTCTAGATAAGGGCGCCCTATTTAACATGTACAGTATGTCATTTTTAGGGGGGGGGGAGCCATGTACCAACCGTGTGTCACACAATTGTGCATAATTATTTTGTATATATTATGCGTGTATCTGTGCTCTTCCCTCGCACTAAAAAGAACCTGAATGATCATGTATCCGGTTTTGCTCTGTAATATTGTCTGTCTCTCGAACATGTTATGTACTGTTGCCTTGAGGTTTTGTATATAAAGGAGAGTGTTCCTTAATAAACAACTCAGTTGATTGCATCCTGCCTTTGTGTTCACAAACCTCTCTCAGCCCGTCACAAGTGTATCCTCTTCAAAGTGAGTTTATGCCCCAGTGTATATCGTGTGTAGTTTGTCAAAATGTTGCTGCAATTTTGTCAGTAATTTTAAATTTACTTTGCTGTGGTAAGTGCTAGTATTAGGTAAACCTTTGTAACTTGCCCAGGGAGATTCATGTACAAACTAGAAGAGTATTTATATCACTATCAGGTTAACTATTTTCATCAAGTGTCAAGACTAATTAATTGTGTATAATTATATTTCCAGTGAAACAACTGATTGCATTATTTTCATAAGTATTAATTTCTTTTGTCTTAGTCAAGGTTTATTCAGACTTAATAATTCGAGTGATTTATTTTTTTATGTAAATTCTTTCAAGTGTTTTAATTTCTATAGAATATATTTATTTTTATAAAGTGTACTATCCTAATCATAAGTGTTTATTTCACTGCTTGCTCGTATCCCTGTTAAAGCATCAAAGTAAGAGTTTGTTTGAATAGAGTAATTTCTAACAATAATTAACCAGTATTTTCTGGTTCGTACTTACACCCTTGAATATTCAACATTTTTATGTATTGCTGTCTGGGAGTTATATAACTCTCTAGAGCTGGGGTTTAATATTTTCAAATGTAACAGATTTAATATAAAAACAAACAGGTAATTTGTGAACTAGAGATGTTGCATAGCTTTCCATCAATAAAATATATATATATATATATATATATATATATATATATATATATATATATATATATATATATATATATATATATATATATATATATATATATATATATATATATATATATATATATATATTCGGGTGAGATGGCCATGTCGTCCTGATGGAAGTTCCTATAGGGTAGCTTCCTAGGGTATATTACAACTACGGCGATATTCCCAGAGAATTTACCTTAAGGTACCAGAATTCTAACTCCTGGAGCGAGTATCCCTCGTGAAAGGGATATCGCGACATATCAGAGGACATATTCTAGACACGTCACATGGCAATCTACATCCTGGACAGAGATTTCGTCTCGTAGGAGGTGATTGACGAGATACGAATTTGGGAAAGAAAAAGGGTGAGCCGCTCCCAAGGCTTCCCTATCCCCCGATTCGTATGCGTGCCTGGCGCTAATCCTGGCGCCATCTGTATTCCTTTTTGCGTAGCTTAACAACTCGGTGTTTTTTCCTGTTTTTCTCGCAAATCTTGGATTTATTCGACTTTTCATGGCTTCTTCGTCTTCGTCGGCCTCTGATAAGTTGAGTATAGTGTCTGTTATGTATAAATGTAGGCTCTTGGTAAAATTTTTAGTGATTAATAGGATTAATCTTTGATACAAGAGCCGTAGCCTACCAGAGGTGTCCTGGACACTGTCTCTTGCTAGGTATAAATTAGTTAGTCAGAGCGACATTCCTGGTTGTTTTGCTTTAATAAATTTTAGCTATTTAGCATTACATAGGATTTCCTTTCGTGCTTAGTATTATTTGGCGAAGTATTCGCCATTCTGGCCTACGCAAGGCCATGTAGCCTAGTCGTTTGGTCCTAGTACTTCATGCATGATTTTGGTTTTTCCGAGTGTAATTAAAATTTTATTGAAGCTTTAGGCTATATTTTATACATTTTAGACTGTGTGGAATATTTCCAAGATTGTATACGTGTGAGTTTCGGTGAATTAGGTAATCGATTCTCTTGGTGCCTAGGCTAATTGCTTATGGAGCCTTAGTATACTTTATCATACTCCCCGGTTGCTTTCTTTTCTTCGGAGAAGGTATGCAATCCCTTTCCCTCTGTTTAAGCCTTGGGCTTATCCCTAAGTGTTTTTTTCCGAATTTATTTTCGATAAAACTATACTAGGGTGTTACTGTACCTTCCTGTTCCTGTAGTTATGGTTCAAGAGGGACAGAACAACAGAGTTTTTAGTCTGAGTCTGTGTTGTCTGGCTTGGGGCAGAGTCCCCCTCGCTGACCTAACACATACAAAGGGAGCTTAGCTCCCTTAGGTCACTACCGAAGGTTTCTGTAGTTATGATTCCTTCTTTTGTGATCTACCAGACTAGTCCTGTTGCTGTTCTCGGGGGAGGATAAGTTCTTCCCTTGGGATTAGCAACGCCTCCCTTGCTTTGGTGCTCTGGAAGCTGGCAAGTATTGCTGGCCTTTCCCCTTAGATCTCCCTTAGGCTAAGATAAGTTTCTTGGCTGCGGGTGATCTGTCACTAAAGAAAAGTTGGCAGGACCCTCTTGTCCCTTCCCCCTCTATCTCCGTAATAGGCTAGCCATTACTGTACTGTACCTTGCCGGCCGGCAGAGCTGGCCGGCAGGGGTCTTACTGTACTGTACGTCGTTCTACTTCTGGACCTAGTATAGGTTGGGATGTGGAATTGACTCAGCCCATTGCCGGCCGGCAGAGCTGCTGGCCGGCAAGGGTCTTATGTTTTCGAGTGCTGCCCGGACCTCTCTTGGTCCCTCATCCATGCCTGCCGGCAGAGCCAGACGGCATTGGTCAAGGAAGCCTGAATTAGTTTCTCCCCTTCCTTATATGCACTCTTTCGGTTGCCGGGCTTGGAGGTTGTGTACACTCTTATCCCGGCATCCATTCTATTTTTCTTCTAGTGCTGTACCTGTCCCGGCTGCCGGCCTATGAGGCCGGCAGCCGGGCAGGTGTAGTCCTCTGGTTCTTTTGCTGCCGGCTGGAATCGGTCTTGTACCTTTGCCGGCCGGCTTATGTCCGTTCTTGTCTGCCGGTCACCAAGAGTGTGGCCGGCAGCCGGGTACTACCTTGTGTAGTTGCTGGCCGGCAGCCATTACCGGCCAACACGGGCTGTTACCGGCCGGCAGTTGCTGCCGACCGGCACAGGCATTTGAACCAGAGTGCTGCCGCCCTATAGCTATTAAGTAGTATACTTTAAAGCTAGTTGTGGTGTGTGCCGGCCGGCAAAGGCAGGCCGGCACACATCCCCCTATACTGTACTAGTATTCTTCTGTATAGCATATACAGTAAGAAGAAAACTATAGTAAAGATTTTGGTACAGCACTGTATCTTCTAACACTATTGTGTTTTCTTGCACATCCCTTTGCTGTTGCCCTCAGATAGGAAGCTGAGTTCTTCCCTGTCTATTATCCAGGATTTTAAAATCATTGCTTAGGTGTGATCTCCACCTGTTTCCTCTGGAAACCTTGCATTGGTTACTCTAGAAGAGATAAACCATTTTTTATTTTATTATCTGGAAGGCTGCAACAATGGGTTATGAGGGAAACACAAGTGTGTGTGTCTTTCCTTTCTTAATTGTTATGCTATACTATGCATATCCAGTGATACATAGTTCACTTGATATTCATGGAAATTTCTTCTCTTTACAGAAGGACACTCCGAAGTGGGGAAGTGCTTTCTGCAATGTCAGCAGCAAGAACCTCTGCGGACACGAGTTTTGTAGGAGACACGCAGCATACGCTGTCTCCAAGGATGATCTCCGGTATTGGGACCCTCAGGTATGTACTGTGTGCACTAACCTGATTAATGAGACATTTAAATAGCTAGGAAGAAGCTTCGTACCTGGGTAAGGGGCTTCCAACAGAACACTTCTGGCCCTTATCTTCCAAGTGAGAAGATGAGGGCGTATCTTTTCCCTAAGGCATCAGCTGATGCAGTGATTCCCCAGCCTCAAGAGGAGATCCCCTAAGTTCAGATCCAGGTGGATGCTGAAGTCGCGGTCGCGATGCAAGACATCCAGCTAAATGACAGGATATCTGATGTGGACGGGTGTCAGGAGGAAGACCTCCTGGCAGAAGCCCAGGATGAAGTTCAAGCCCCTCTACATCGGCCGGTCTCCCAGTAGAGCTGGGACAGGCCCTCTCTTCTATTGTTGGAATTATCCAACAAATGCAGAAGGAGAATCAGGAGAAGGCGGCTGCAATGGAACTGCGAATGCAGTGCCTTGCAGAATCACATGGGCCCCAGAAAAAGCTCAATGTGAAAGACCTTCCCTTGTGCTCAGATGCTAACCCATGGAGGTATGCTGAGCACATGCCGATGACGACTGGAAAGATCGTCATCTCGGATAAGCTGGGCTCAGTTCCCCTGGAGGGTGGAATTCTGGCCCAGCAAGGCATCATATCCGGACTGTTATGTCCGGCTGAGGAAGGAACCAGCTTCAAAGGAGGAGACAGAGCAGAAGGAGGTTATAGTGATGGACCATGCTAAGGCTCAAGCTCTACTTTCATCCTCGATGAAAGAGAGGGGCTTCTCTAACTCAAAGGTAGCTGCATTGAATAGGAAGCTCCCTTCCTTTGTGTCCTCGCCTACTAGAGCCTTCCCCCTTTTACAGAAAGGTTTTCTGGATGTACTAAAAGCAATCGAGGCCGGCAAGTCTTGCCCCTCCCTAGAGGAGTGTAAACCCTTGTCGCTGGCCCTGCCTATGGACCACAAAGACTGGAAGGACATCCATCTTACGTTCTCAGTGGGAAAGTTGGAGGCTGATATTGCCGGACGTCAGTTCGGCGAGGACCTCCCTAAGCTGTCTGACTTTCTTTTGCGAAGTGAGTTTGATACAAAAGAAAGACTGACTGCCTCAATGTCTCTTCAGACTACTCTCGAGACGATGGCAAGTGACCCCAAGGTCCATGAAATGTTCATGGTAGTGGCCAAGCCTCATCTGGCCACAGTGACGAAGGACCTTTATGGCTTCGTCAAGGCAAGGAGAGCTTGTAGGGAGTTCGTGTTTACCTCGGCTACGGTGAGGCACGAGCTAAAGAAACTAATCTCCTCCAACATTTGGGGAAAAGACCTTTTTCCCTACTGACTTGGTCAAAGAAGTTGTTGATAAAGCCACCTTGGAGAATAAAAACCTTCTCCAGAAGTGGGGCCTGGCTATCAAAAGAAAGTCTTCCCCGGATGAGGGTCCTCAACCAAAGAGGAAGACTATGAGGACTAGGCTACCGTCTCGGCCAGCCAAGCCTCTTAGACAGCAACAGCAACTGCAATTGCCATTGCCCCCAGTGCCCCAGATCGTGGCACAAACCCCGACCACCTTTCAGTGGGTACCCCAGGCCGTGTCGACACAGTCCACGGCATTCACCCCAGCGTTCGAAGGGCAGTCTACTTCCTTTCGAGCAAAGCCTAGAGGAGCAGCCAGAGGCTCGTCTAGACGCCCCTCAAGGGGAAGGGGATTCAAAGGTGTTCGTGGTCAGGAAGGCAAGACCTCAGGACGGCAGTCCAAGTGAGGTGATACCGGTAGGAGGGAGACTTCTGAAATTTCGGGATCGGTGGACCTTCGATCCCTGGGCCCACAGCCTACTCAAGAATGGACTGGGTGGGAGCTGGTACAGCACTTCACCCCCGTACCTTCGGTTTTTCCAACACTCCACCCCCGTTATGGAGGAGTACGTTCAAGAACGGTTGGAGAAAAAGGGTGAAGTCCATCAATTTCTGAGGGAGGCTGTTTTGTGTTCCCAAGAAAGACTCGGAAAAGCTCAGAGTCAATCTGGACTTGTCGCCACTTAACAAGTTCATAGTGAATTGCAAATTCAAAATGCTAACACTGTAACACATAAGGACCTTACTGCCCAAGAGGGCATATTCCATCTCTATAGACTTGTCAGACGCCTACTGGCACATTCCAATTAGCCATCGACTCTCCCCCTACCTAGGGTTCAGGCTACAACGAAGACTATACGCCTTCGGAGCCATGCCATTCGGGCTAAACATAGCCCCAAGGATTTTTACGAGGCTTGCGAGCGTAGCTCTCAAACAATTTCGCCTAAAGGGAATTCAGGTAGTAGCCTACCTGGACGACTGGTTGGTGTGGGCAGCATCCGAGACAGAATGCTTGTAAGCTTCCAGTCAAGTGATCCAGTTCCTAGAGTACCTAGGCTTCAAGATCAACAGAAAAAGTCTCGACTTTCTCCATCTCAAAAGTTCCAGTGGCTAAGATCCACTGGGACCTTTTGTCACACCGTTTCTCCACCCCGGCGAAGAAAAGGAAGGAGATAGCGGGTTCAGTCAAGAGACTTCAAGATTCCGAAAGGATATCAAGACACGAGCAGGAGAGAGTACTGCGCTCTCTCCAGTTTGCTTCGGTGACAGACCCAGTGCTAAGAGCACAGCTAAAGAATGCAATCGGAGTTTGGAGAAGTTATGCATCAAACGCGTGAAGAGATCTGAGAAGACCAGCCGCTTCGGCTAAGTACTCTTCTCAGGCTTTGGTCCTAAGCCAGACATCTAAAGAAGTCAGGTTCTTCTTCAGCCACCTCCCCCGTCGGTGACGATTCACTCAGACGCCTCGAAGGAGGGATGGGGAGGTCACTCTCATCGGAAAAAAGTCCAGGGGACTTGGTCCAGGCTATTCAAGACCTTTCTCATGAAACTTTCTAGAAGCTAGGGCAGTGCTCCTTACCTTAAAGAAAGTCTCCCCGCGTCATTCGTTCCACATAAAGCGGTAATAGACAGCGAGGTAGTTGTGAGATACTTGAATCGACAAGGATCGAGGTCACCACCTCTCAACCAGGTGATGTTGGCCGTCTTCCGATTGGCGGAAAAGAAGAAGTGGTACCTGTCGGCAGTTCACCTTCAAGGAGTCCGCAATGTGACAGCGGACGCCCTATCCAGGTTCACACCGATAGAGTCGGAATGGTCCTTAGACGCAGGATCATTCTCCTTCATTCTGAATCAGTCCCAGAACTGCAGATAGACCTCTTTGCGACGAAAGACAACAAGAAGTTGCCCCTGTACGTGCCCCGTACGAGGACCCCTTAGCGGAAGCAGTGGACGCGATGTCCCTCGACTGGAACAGATGGTCCAAGATTTATCTGTTCCCTCCCCACAACCTTCTGTTGAGGGTCCTCAACAAACTGAGATCCTTCAAAGGGTAGCGGCAATAGTGGCCCACAAGTGGCCGAACAGCGTGTGGTTCCTCCTGGCATTGGAACTGTAGCTGAAGTTTGTACCACTACCAGATCCAGTTCTGACCCAGCGAGTCCAGAAGTCAACTGTCTGCGCTTCATTACAGAAAACCCGGACCCTGCAGTTCATGATTTTCTCTCCCTAGCGGTGAGAAAGCGTTTCGGGATTTCGAAAGCCAGTATAGACTTCCTTGAGGAATATAAATGCAAATCTACTAGAAGGCAATATGAGTCATCTTGAAGAAAATGGGTGGCCTTTTGTCAAGGCGAAGAATCCGCAGGAGATCTTGACAGACTTCTGCTTATCTTTTTTCCCCACCTCCATGGTCAAGGGTTGGCAGCGAACACGATTTCGGCGTGTAAGTCTGCTTTGACAAGACCCATTCTATATGCCTTCCAGGTCGACCTAGGTAACGAGATCTTTAATAAAGTCCCAAAAGCCTTTGCTAGGCTCAGACCTTCAGCACCTCCAAAAGCCCATTTCATGGTCTTTAGACAAGTTCTTCATTTCGCTTCTCTGTTGAGCAATGAAGAGTGTGCGTTAAAGGATTTGACACAAAAAGTTATTTTCCTATTTTGCACTCGCGTCCGGGGCCAGGGTTAGTGAGATTGTAGCCTCTCGAGAGAGGCAGGTCGTGTTCAGTTCCTGGATGGGGAAGAACTGAACCTGTTTCCGGATCCTACGTTTCTCGCCAAGAATGAGTTACCCACCAACAGGTGGGGTCCCTGGAGAATCTGCCCTCTGAAAGAAGATGCATCTCTATGTCCAGTAGAATGCCTAAAGGTCTATCTTCATAGAACTTCAGACTTCAAGGGTGGTCAACTATTCAGGGGAGAAACATCAGGCTCAAATTTATCTCTGAATCAACTCAGAGCGAAAATCACATATTTTATTCGCAGAGCGGATCCTGACAATACACCCGCAGGTCACGATCCGAGGAAAGTTGCCTCATTCTTAAATTTCTTTAATTGTATGGATTTTGAACATCTCCGTTCATACACTGGCTGGAAGTCTTCCAGAGTGTTCTTTCGCCACTATGCGAAGCAAGTAGAGGAACTAAAAGAGATCTGTGGTAGCAGTGGGTCGCGGTGTTAACACTACTGTTTAACTCTGCGAGGAACAGTGGTCTTAATTGGGACGATTAATTCCAGGGTGAGTGTGTAGTTACATACTGTACTACAAACTAAGTGAGGGCGCTGTGTTGCCCATCCAGACTGTTCCATTTCCGAAGGTGAACCTAGCATAAGTGCAGACATGTGTGCCGAGCGTTCTAACGCTAATGTCATTGATTTGTAATACAGGCTTTTATGACTTTGATACCTCGGTATCTTAAAAGTGGCATCTAATGTTTTTTCTTTCAGACAAACAAGCTCTGTTTACTATCATACTTATGCTTAAAGTTTTGGGTTATCCTCTTCTTATATATATATATATATATATATATATATATATATATATATATATATATATATATATATATATATATATATATATATATATATATATATATATATATATATATATATATATATATATATATATATTGTGGTTAACCTGTCTATTTATTGCCTGTCAATAATCTGGTTCTTGAGAACCTTGCGTCTCCTTCACCTGTGTCAATTTATTGGTATAATTGAGCATTCATTCTATGTACCTTATCTGGGATAATTCTAATAGAAATGTTCCTTTATGCAAGCTATGTTGCATTGGTTTTCCTCCTATGCGGATATAAAACCTTTGTCCAATACAAGTATTGTGCGGAAAACTGGTCGATATTTCATATTGACGCAGTGGTCCTTTACAAACTATGCTTTACTTAATATAGGGCGAGACCACTATATTAGCTTGCCTGGTATTCATACATAGATATATGTACTCTTCGAAACTTTTCCAGAGTCTAGTAGGACTCTTCCCTGTAGGGGGCAGGAAGCTCTAACATAGTTTATAGTTAGTTGAAAAGATGTATAACGGTAACATCTTAGGTCTCTAGGTCTAGTCGACCGGGAAAAAATTACCTCCGGGGAGTACGGCACGTTCTGAGAATCCACAGATACAGTAATGTTCTGGTACACTTCCATCGGGACGTCATGGCTTGAGCCCAAAAAACGGATTTTGAGCGAAGCGAAAAATCTATTTTTGGGTGAGATGGCCATGTCGTCCTGATGGACCCGCCCTTGCCTTTCTAAGAAAGGGCTGTAGGACCCCTCCCTACATACAGTATCTGTAGCACCTCGTGTATCGCTACAAGGAATACAGATGGCTCCAGGATTGGCGCCAGGCACGCATACGAATCGGGAGATAGGGAAGCCTTGGGAGCGGCTCCCCCTTTTTCTTTCCCGAATTCGCATCTCGTCAATCACCTCCTACGAGACGAAATCTCTGTCCAGGATGTAGATTGCCATGTGACGTGTCTAGAATACGTCCTCTGATATGTCGCGATATCCCTTTCGCGAGGGATACTCGCTCCAGGAGTTAGAATTCTGGTACCTTAAGGTAAATTCTCTGGGAATATCGCCGTAGTTGTAATATACCCTAGGAAGCTACCCTATAGGAACTTCCATCAGGACGACATGGCCATCTCACCCAAAAATAGATTTATCGCTTCGCTCAAAATCCGTTAAATATATATATGTATATATATATATATATATATATATATATATATATATATATATATATATATATATATATATATATATATATATATATATATATATGCGTGTTTATAAATATACATGTTTATATATATATATATATATATATATATATATATATATATATATATATATATATATATATATATATATATATATATATATATATATATATATATATATATATATATATATATATATATATATATATATATATATATATATATATATATATAAATATATATATACATATATATATATATATATATATATATATATATATATATATATATATATATATATATATATATATATATCAAGTATATATATTTATATATAGTGACCTACAGAGATATATATCTGTATTCATATAATCTGATTTCGACAAAGGATGGTATTTTTCTGATACACCAACAGCCTTAATCCACAATCATGGAAAAATTTAATTGATATAGTAGTTCTTCAAAAGCGTACAGAATGAAAATTTAATCCTTTGAGACATTAAACTTCATATTTCCTGTTGATGTCTAAGTCCTTCTCCAATTAGAGTCTGTTATTAATATTACAATAAGATTAACAAAATGGATTTTAGCGGTTTGACATCAAATGACGTAATGCACAATTTCATAAATTGTGTCAATTATAATTGATTGGACACATAATAGACCAAAGCATATGTGTCATTTGAATCAAGTTTTCTAATTAAGAGAATATATGAAAAAATAAATAAATTTTAGCCATAAACATTTAGTTCATACAATTTTTCCCAGAATTATTATCTTACTAAGTAGTATTAAAATAGGTTGTATGTATAAAGTGTATTTCATAATACAACATTCAATCTTATAATGATATTTGTGTTTACTCTCGTAAAATTACATGTTTTTCATTTGTAATAATGGTATTTTCAATTTTGTACGATATCAGAATCATCTTTATACCAATTTACAAAGTTAATCAATGATGATTCTTGATATTAGTAATATCCGTACACTGCCCAAATAAAACAAATTTAAGGTCTTTTCTCCCTTGTCATAGATGAGGATTGGCAATTATTCATTGGTGTGTGGAGATAAGTGTTAATGTCAATCACCAATACATATCACTTCCGATGTATTTTTTTACATGTGGATAAAATTAACCTTGAATTATATTTAGAGGTAATTAGTAATGAGGAGTTTATGAACCCTAATTTCTAATTAACGCAACAGAATTTAATGATATTTACAATTTTCATGAAATTGCAAATAGAACTTCAATGAGTTTCATTGAGAATTCTACCGGTTCCGCTTTTGTAGGCTCTTGATGTATAAATTTCAGAAATCATTGTATAGTTTTTAGGTAGTAGGTTGGCCTGGATACCAACCACCCGTTGAGATACTACCGCTGTGGAGTTATTGAGTCTTTTGACTGGTCAGACAGTACTACATAGGATTCTTCTCTGTAGTTACAGTTAATTTTTCCTTTGTCTACACATGTACCGAATAGTCTGACCTATTCTTTACATATTCTCCTCTGTCCTCATATACCTGACAACACTAAGATTACAAAACATCTTGAATGAAATACAGTAATAAAATGCAAAATACTGAGCAATAAATAGGATTTTTCGGCATAGTGGAATTTGATGAAAACATTCTAAAGGGAATAATTAAAAAAATCTTTCCTAATATATAGGTACAAAAATTATTGTACATTCGAAATCTTTATAGTTCACCTTTTATTGAGAAATATTATCAGAATGCAAAATATCATTTTGAAACAGTTAATAGAAACCCACAATCGAAATCGTTCATGTTAAGTTAGAGTAAATTCCTCAGAGTCTTTTACTAAGTCCGATCCTCTTTTATTGATGTAAAACACAAGGACTTGCCTATCTGGAATGTTCAAGTCAAGTGATGACGGAATCTTGAAACTTGTTCTTTGTATTCTTTGATACAGGTTCTTCGATATGAACTTAACAAAAGGGTGTAAATTATTTCTCGGGTTCAGGGCAGTAGAATTAAATTACCGCTATTGTAAACTTGTTTAAGGGTAGGGTTAAGAACTGTTAGAATAATTTTTCATATGAAGTCTTTTAGAAAGTTCAGCACTTTTTGTCAAGAAGTTAAGAAGCTTTTTAGGTTTTCATAACTCTTTACTTGAAGTTTATGACACATGTGTCGCGTCAAATAGGTGCAATCGCTGATAAGCCTAAAAATTTTACGACTAAATATATCAAAGTAAAGTGATGAAAAAATGGGTTTCTTTTGGTGTTTTCAGCTAAGGTTTAAGAGAGTGTTATTCTAAAGGCTTTATATCTCTGTAAACACTTTAAGTTTTTAGAATATATATCCCAAATGTGAGGATAAGGGATTTTATTCTTATTCTTAATTCTAATGGTTTAGCTAGTAGTAGAACCTGTGAGAAAAATAAGCACACATATTCATGCACTTACTTATAACGAATCTTTGATATTAAAGTCTGGCATAACTTTACGATTTTCTTACTTAGAATTTTAGGTAGGAAAGGGCAGTAGTGTTTCGATTTCAAGTAAAATATTTTCACTCTAAATCACATTTTATATATTAGATTTATCCTTATTTTTTTGTTTTTATAAATTTGTATATAAATACATACACACACACACACACACACACACACACACACACATATATATATATATATATATATATATATATATATATATATATATATATATATATATATATATATATATATATATATATATGTGTGTGTGTGTGTGTGTGTGTGTGTGTGTGTGTGTGTTTCAAAAGTGCCTTTAAAAGAAATAAATCACTATATTTCGGGCGATAAACATTAGCCCTCTTCAGGGTGTAAAAGGAAAATGAGGAATACAGTGGAGAGTAACGGTTTATATAGGAAAGAAAAGGGGAGTTCCAAATTATTATACAGTTGTTTTAATTGCTGGAAGGATTGGGGAAAATTAATTACATCCAGGTGCGTCTTCGTATTGTTGAGCCGTTCGGAGGATGTCTTCATCTCTGATGCATATTTGTTGGTCGGTCTCCGTGGATGATCTTCTTAATGATAGGGTCTAGAAGAATATGGTCCACTCTGTCAGCTTTTTTTTTGGCCGCGGATAGATTCATTGTGTTTGTTTGATTTATGATGGTTGATTCCAGGACTTTTCTTTCTGTAAGGACAGGTACTCTTAAAAAGCAAAGACGACTCACTCCAGTTAATCTGGTGCCCTAAATCACTAAGGTGAACGAAAATCACAGAGTTCTCATAGCCATACCTAACAGATCTTTCGTGTTCTGATAATTTTTTAGATAGGGAACGGCCTGTTTGCCCAACAGGTGTCGTAGACATTTTTACAATCCCCACATGGTACTTTATAAACGCCGGATTCTAAATCTCTTTTATTTTGATAAACATTAATAAGGCTGCTTCCTATAGTCTTGGGATATGAAAAAACAAAGGAGTTCTCACTTTTTATATTATTTGTTATATTTTTAATACCTTCAAAATATGGGAATTTTATCTTATTTTTGAAATCTCTTTGTTTAGTAACATCATGATCTTAATAATATATACTGTAGTGTTGGCTTTGTTGATGGCCTTTTCTATGACATACGTCGGGTAGAATAGCTGGGAGAGTTGTTTACGAATCATTCCAAATTTTCAACTTAGGTAGGCTGGTTGACAGATTCTCAAACCTTTAAGAAAAAGATTACAAGCTACTCCAATCCCTATTTCTTGAGGGAAATATTAATCTCCTATGAAGATCACTTCCCCATCGGTATTGAAAAAAAAAATTAAGTCAATTGAACTAAGTGTGTCAAATAACGTATTTTCTTTCAATGGAATTTTTTATAAACATAAATTTGGTTGTAGTATGGGCAGCCCATTATCTCCAGTTTTAGCCAATCTCTACATGAAATACTTTGCAACGGAAATTTTAATAACAATTAAACATAAGAACATGGTTTGGTAACATTCTGTTGATGGCATTTTCCCATATTGGGATGATAGCTGGTGAGATTTTATTATATTTTTCAATAATCTAAATTCCTAGTCCCTAGAAATAATTTAAAACTGATTGGGAAAAGAGGGAAAACTAGCTTTTTGGACATACTTACTATAGGGGATTAAAGGGAATCGTCAGGGTAAAATTTCACTGTGTATAGGAAACCGACGTTCTCCATTTCCTTCATTCATTTCTTCAGTTATCACGACATTTCTGTAAAAATTGGAGTAGCTTGTAATCTATTTCTTAGAGGTTTGAGAATTCGTTCCCCGGCCTACCTAAATAAAGAATTTGAAATAATTCGTAAACAACTCGCCCAGTTATTTTACCCTTTCATTCATCAGAAAGCAACCTCAAATAATATTCATATCTTTTTAATATCCCCTTTTAGTTTACACTACGTATGGTTTGGTTAGGTGTATTTTTGGCTTGTCTTAGTCTCGATTTTTTTTTTTTTTTTTTTTTTTTTTTTGATACATGGCTTATATTAAGGTATGGGATTTTGTGCTACCACAAATGAAATTTACTGTATTTCGTAGATTCTATGAACGCGAATATCTCAATGTTTGGAATATTTGCATTATAGAATATCTGTCATATATACTGACTACATGTTAATAACATTAAGACAAATCGGGTGAAACTTAGGCAGATTAGGATGTCTGTATTCACTTATATAAAATGCAGTATTCTTTCAATTTTACTATGGTATGGAACACATGTTCATCCCATGTTCCCGCAGAATAAGGTCTGGTTCCAGCTGTAATTTCCTGGTTAATAAGCAATTATATTTAGTCAGTCTTAAAGATGGATGGTAAACGGCATCATTATTTCATAGTTGTTTTTATTTAGAACATAATATGACCACAGGAGTAAAATGTGGAAACTAGAATACAGTGACCAAATGGAGTTGCTTAGCTGAAAAGAAAAGAAAAAGTTTCATTATTTTAATTCTAATTAAAAAATCATTCATATATACAATGTAAACTAAATGACCGTTAGTTAGATGTCCACCTATCATTATTATTATTATTATTATTATTATTATTATTATTATTATTATTATTATTATTATTATTATTATTATTAATATTATTATTATTATTATTAGTAGCTAAGCTGCAACTCTAGTTGGAAAATCAAGATGCAATATGCCCAAGCCAAATATTTTTCCATGTTGTAGAGTGAAGTATTAACACCCCTAATTCAAGCGCCCGTGTTTAGATGGCCAAAGCCCACCTGACACTTGCACGCATTTGTGGCACGCATTGTCACGCCTTTTGTCGTGAACTGGAGTGAACGATGCGGGAACTGGCGTGAACATATCGTGAACGGTGTGTGGGATGCGTGCCATGCGTGGCGAGAATTTTGAAATGTTCAAAATTTATGGCACGCATTGTCACAAAAAAATTGGCGTGAACTAGTCGTGAACGATGCGCGAACTGGAGTGAACGCGTCATGAACAGTGCGGGAGGATGCGGGAGGATGCGTGCCAGTGCGTGGCAATTAAATCAATGGATTTATCCCTACTTCCTCTTAATCATCAAAGAAAAAATCTGTATAATGACAATATATTCTTTTACCTCTCCCCTTTCCTTATTTAATTGAGAGAGAGAGAGAGAGAGAGAGAGAGAGAGAGAGAGAGAGAGAGAGAGAGAGAGAGAGAGAGAGAGAGAGAGATTATTGATTTTATAACACTTAAAGAGGACAGAAGTTCTTTAATCCCTTCATGAGCAGGTGTAATACTTGAGAGAGAGAGATATATTTTCTTCATTTTGCTTGTGGTTTATTGAATGTGTATACACGCACAAACATATATATATATATATATATATATATATATATATATATATATATATATATATATATATATATATATATATATATATATATATGTATGTAAACAAACAGGAGAAGTTACAGAACTAAAAAAAGTTTAAAACTACTATTTAAATAAGGGCGACTAAAGAAATTCACCCTGACAAGAGACTTCAATGCTCACAGGGCACCTAACCAACCTAATATTTTTAGAGATAATATCTTTTCTGCCTCAGTTTCAATGACATTATTTCACAAACGATACAAAAAAAAAAACTAATGAATGGAATAGTCATCTTTCCATTAAATTCTAAGATAATGTATAGTGGGTTCCAAATATCTAATCAGCATATAACTGCCATAAAATATTGTTTTTTCAGTAAATTATAAAGCTTAAAAATTATTCAAACCAGTTAATTAGATATAATAATAATTAAATAATAAAATATATACTAAATAGAAGTATAATTGTTACAAATATCTATAAAGAAAACCCACACATTAATATAGGGGATATTAATCAAAGATTAGCACAAGAATACGCTTTTGATAAAAATCATGTAGGAAGCCCCGTCTTTATATATGATGTGGCCAAGTCGTGAACTGAAGTGAACGGTGCGTGAACGATGCGGAAAGATGAGTGAACATGTCTCGAACTTGTCATGAACTAATCATGCCAAATCGCGCCATGTCGTGAACGTGGCGTGAACTTGTCGTGAACGTGGCGTGAACTTGTCGTGAACTATGCTTGAACATGTCGTGAACTTGTCGTGAACAGTGCGGGAGCCTCCCAGTGCGTGCCACAAAGGTGGCACGCACTGGCACGCATTTCGCATGCCAGTGCATGCCAGAAATGCGTGCAAGTGTCAGGAGGGCTTTAGCACGTTTGTTGCTCTCCCACATCTAATTAACGAAACATTATTACCCATATATTCTCTATTGAGTTGAAGATGCACCCCTTTGGTGGCCAGTTTATTACCTAGATTTTTGGGTGATGCTCTAACCAAGTTATAACTACTTTGTGTTAGTATGGGTGGGGCTATTATCGTACAATTGGGAATTGCAAAAGCTCTAACTCTGTGATGGACAAGCACAAAATCATTGCCCGTAACGCTTCCAAATAATCTTTCAACTCCACAAATCAATATGAACGCTTCCTCTTATAGCACTTTTCTAAATATTTTTGCGTCCACAGATGTAAAATATTTTTCATCTGTATAGATGACATTTTTCCAAAAGGAGTGATCAACATGGACGTAAAGGAAATCCAAGGCGACATTCCCAGTGCTTCTCTGTCAATTTTTCTTTATTGGTCAGTATGTTATTATG
>NC_090740.1:88708791-88718791 GCF_036898095.1 Palaemon carinicauda
GTTCCTTGAGCCGCCCGTCAGACCTGCCAAGACCGAGGACAGGAGTGCCAAGGGGTCAGCCAGCAATCTTTGCCCCAGAGTGTGGGGGAGGGGAGCCAGACGCTCCCCCAGTGAGCAGTAAGGGATATCACCTTGCCAGCAAGTGGTAGTGCGTCTTCCCAGGGATGGCCTAATTAGGTTAGAGGGGTGAAACAGCAGCCCCTCACCACCGCTCCCAATCATAGAAGTAGGAATGTTATTCTCGTCTTGGAACAGAGGTGAAATCATGTGTGCAATGAGTTTGAAGAACCACTCGTGACGGATGCCAGCAAAACGTCGGAGTGCCCGGTGCTGAACATGGCTGAAGCCCACCCATGGGCTCAGTGACCCTATGACGTAGAAGGGATGTAATAACTCGACGTAAAGCAGAAGGAACAACAACGAGAGAATTTATGTTCAATTAGACCTGCGGATGGAGCAAATTAGAAACGGAAGATCTTGACAAGTAGAGTGCTAGAAATGGATTTTCCGTTGGGGAACCCAGCGTACATGCCCCGTGAATGAGTGTGTGGTTGAGGTAGGAGTAGCATGTTCCCGGCTTTCTTGCGCATGGGAAGGGATGTGTTCTTCATTGAAGACGATGACCGGTATAGCGTTGCTCTTCTTTCCCCTCTGGTAGAGATTCATCTGTGTAATTGATGTAAATTCTTATGCATGGCATGTAGTTATAGAAAGGTCCCTATGGAGGGAAAAAGTGTCAGTTTTTTCTTTGGAATTAGGTTTATCAATAAGTGCCATGTGTGTAACTCAATGAGTAACCACAAACATGTGATACCAAGGGCCAGAACATGGTCGGTAGTACCTTTTAAGTCTAATGTAGTGCATATGGACGTCATAGGTCTATTCCCACAGGTAACAAGTAGTTAAGTGAGTAGGTACCCCCCTTACCCCATGCTACCTGGGAGAAGATAGCGAGGAGGATACACAAGCCAGTGTCAGTGCCGTCCTTCATGCACGAGAGAGTGCAAGAGGACATGGGCCATGAATGAAGGTATCGGCCAAAAGGCAATTGAAGCCATAAAGTCAGGTTTATTTTGTGTATATTCACTCCAAGTGTTTTGTGAAAAGATGTATTAAATTTTGTTTACAATTTTGTTTTGTTCCAAGCATATCACGAGTATACTATTTGTCATACTGAGACATTTCTGTTGTATTCACGGTTATGTTAAAATTATTTTTTTTTTTTTTACTTTATATTGATACTACTTTTGCTGTTACCAATGTTTTCATGTATGTTTTTAATGTTGTTATGCTCTATTTAAAAAAAAATTCATTTATCTCTGTTGAGCATTTCAGTGCGGTTACAGGTAATTGCTAACCATTGGTTGAAAATTTAACATCATTACTTATGCTTTGATTTTACAGGAAAAATAATATTGCTCAGTTATTGATAAGTCTTTTTCTTTTCTCTATTATTCACTGTTTGAATTGGCTCCTTTTGATTTTAAATGTGTCAAAGACTGTTGGGATTATAAGTTATTCGTTTTAATTTCTTATTTAATTTTTTATAATTTTCTTTATTATGTGTATGTAATGATCTATCAGTTCATATAGAAATTTTAATGAATTGAAGAAACTGTTGGTATAACATGGCTACTGTTCTGATCTTAATCTCCAAATTTCGGTGATGATGTATCTGAACCTGAATTTTGTGTTTCTGTATGAGCTATTGTGGGCGTGAGATTCATCTTTCTGTAACTTACAATTGTAACACGCCAACCGGCCCTATGATTTTGATTCTAATTTTTGCATGCACTCATCGGCAATGAAAAGAGAAAAGAAGGTTGGGAAAAGAAATCTTTTTTAATACAGTGAAAAAAAGAAAAAAATAGAAAAGTTTGAAAAAAAAATATATAACAAGAAAAAAAAAGGTAAAATGTGACTTTTACGGGATGTGAATTCTAAGGGGGGAGTGATGAACTGATCGTAGTCATGGTGGCCGTTACTGGCCGGGGTAAGTGTAGTGTCAACTGATTTTTGTCTTCTTGTTAAAAGAATGACATTTAGGTTGTGGTTTGGCACTTACAAAAAGGACGGTTACAGGTTAGCTTACGTTTGGCGTCACCAGCTTTCTCCTCATTGGTTTTTATGAGACTTTCGGGTCAAAACAACCAATCATTGATCAGGCATCTCGACGCCCATGAAGGAGCACTTGGGTGAAAGCCCCATTGGACAGGCAGTCTTGTTTCGGAGTCCCATGGAGTGTGACATGCAAGGAATGGAGGTGCCAACATGTGTGCCAAACTGAGTACCATATTTTTGAGGTCTTTTTCTTAGTAACATAACGTAATCATAATTAATGGCACCCTTGTAAACTTAAAAGTATATAGTCTGTGTAAATCGATCAACTCGACTATTATTTGTGCATGAAATCCTCCTCCATTCGTGTTTACCCTAAATTGTCTGAACCCCATCGACCAACATTTTGTCCTATATATATATATATATATATATTTATGTATATGTAAATATATATATATATATATATATATATATTTACATATACATATAAAAATATATATATATATATATATATATATACATAAATATATATATATATATATATATATATGTATATATATATATATATATATATTTCAATAGTTAATCTGAAAATCTGGTTAGAAAAGTATATCAATATATGACTAAGGACTTCAACAAGAAAATAGTGATGAAAGGGAAGGTGAAAACAGATGAAATAGTTTACCTGTGACTCAGTATATCCTAAAAAAAAAAAAGAGCCCTACCCCATGGAATTGGAAGACCATGGCACAGAGGCTATGAGAAGGCAAAAGAAAAATGAGCCGTAACTTGAGAGGGATCTAATGTAGTATTATCTGTCATCGCCATCAGAAATTGGCTTAGGCAATGTTGCCTTCTACCTGCTGTGCTTTTCAACCTTGTAATGGAGAAGGTAGCTAGAAGACTAATGGAATAACAACTTGGAGCACAATTCTTAATTATTTCAGTGAAATATCTGACATATACCGAAGATGTTGATGTTATCACTGAAGATATTGAAGATACAGAGCATATAATAACACAATTTAAAGACTGGCCATAAGTCAAGACATAAAACTGAAATACTGGAAAAAAAACTAGGAACTCATATTTATAAGTGTAAAAACTGTGGATGAATTTAAATACTTAGGATGGTAGATAATCGTATGGAAGGAGAAATTAATGCTTGAATGGTTGCGGCAAGCGGGTTTATCTCAGCTTACTTGACCTGTTGAGAAAGACCCTTCTTCGAAAAGACAGATTTGTGGGCACACAACACAATAAATCGTCCAATATTTTTTTTTTGGATCTGAGACGGAGTCTAACGAGTCATAGTAAAGTTCTTGAAAAACTTTTTGAGGCCATGAAAATTAGAATCTCGAAGAAACGCACGTGACTTATTTAAGACCAAAAAAACTCTGAAAAGGAAAAAAAAATCATTACAATTGCAAAATATAAATATAGTTGTGAAGTCAAGGAATATTCAATTAGCTGATCATATTGCGAGAATGGACGACACTCGTATACCGAAATGAAATGCTAATTGTTTAAGTCATGGACCCAGACCTCTTGGAAGTCCTTAAAAGAATAGGAAAAAATACCTGAAGGAAGATATTGAGATAGAGGGAACTGGAATGGATATATTGATAGATTTATCACAAAATAAAGAGAGCTGAAGACGTCCTTCCAAAGCTGCTGGGCTAAGGAGTAATCCAAAGACCAATCGAGTATATATATATATATATATATATATGCGTATGTGTATGTGTATTGCTGTGTGTATGTATACTCATGTTGTTCATACATTGAGTTATCAAAACAAAATACATTTTAATATCAAATTCACTCTCCCTTATGATCCCAGACATAACAAATTTTTTTAAGATAAGTACTTTTTCCTTGTAATGATTCCAATCTCTGCCGACCATTGGAACTATAGGTAAGGCGTGACTTAGCTAATTCGGTAATCAAAGCGCGAAGGCGTCGATTCCAACTCGGCTAAACGTATTCCTATTGCATTCAGGTTTTTTACTCTTAACCAAAATCCACCATAAGACCCGACTGGTAATTTTGTAACACCTACCTTTTTTTTTCGGTAACTCTATCACTCATTTTGATAATTTTAATATATTAAAATATCAAGCCATTTTGTTATCGAGTTCACTTTGCCTTTGGATTGAAAAATTGCAGTTGAAATTCATATCATGATAAGTAATTTTCCATTGAGCAAGTCAAATCATTGAAGTCAAGCGCTGCCTCTATTTTACATGAGAGTATGAGTTCGAATCCTTCCCCGTGTAGAGGTATTTACTTATGAAATATGAAATGACTGCATTATGGATGCTTATGCTTTTTAAAGAAAGATCACTAGACCGGTTGTGTTTGCTCATACTTTTTTGAGGATCCTTACTTTATTTATCAAGACAATCAAATTATGAGTAAATAGAGAATGATAAATATCACAATGAATGCTCAATTACATGTCTTGTTTTGTATTGAACAAAACATACATAAGCAAAAGAAGCACTAACAAAAGTCAATCAATTAGCCTTTCTTTCACAATAAAGCATACAAATACCGGATCGAGATCAGTATTATTAACAATAATGTCGGTGTTTCAGGGTGTGTTCCAATTGCCATCAATTGGTTCCAGTTTTATCTTTCATGGAATAGAAAAATACTTAATAAAACTGAAGGGGGATCTAACGACTAAACGGCCATTCCCTTTCTTTTACTGTCTTTGGAAAGCGGTTGCAAGTATTCCCTTGTACCTTATCTCGCAGAGACTTATTTTTTCTTGTAGTGTTTACGTTCCTTCGAGCATGAATGTAAAGCAAATATTGGAAATCATATCTCATATTATCTTTATAACTAATTCCACCAGTATTTTGCATGATGGCGGCCTCAGCTGGAAGGTTTTTGACTATTATTTCTTTAATCTTTACTTTATGACATCTTTGGGCTCGTGTGATGGTGACAGCCCATCCGTCGTGCATCTTTATTTGGAAGTTTCTTTTCTCTATCCAAAGAAATGATGGAAGTTGAGACCTAATATGAAGTTGAAAGGAGATATCTCGAAAGTTATCAAAGTCGTGATTGTGTCACACCGGAGCGGAATCTATTGAGGCTGTGCTAACTCCTAAAATTCGAGGAATTGGATTGAATTTTCAATAGTAACTTTTTATTGCTGTTAGATGAGAATGTTATTCGTTAATACTAATTTCTTCATGAAATAGTGAAATTATACATATTCTTAACAGCCTTGTAACTAGATAATATCATTTCTCAAGAGCCTGCATACACTTTATGAACTTGGGATGGAAAGAACGGAGAAAAAAAAAAAAACCTAGTAATTCGCTTTCTGATAAACAGTTTTCTTGGTCTCATTCTACTATACTTAAGGAATCACGGTTTTTGCTCTAGTGAACTAATTCACTGTTAAATAGAGGGGCACTTATTAGAGACCAATCCTTCGCTACGGCAAACAATCATATTTTACCCGGAACTCCACTATATACTTTTTTGAAACTACTAGATTTGTTCTCGGTCCATAGTTTGCATGTACAAGTTTCGTTGTAATTGGCACAGTAGTTTTGGCACAATACTATTCACAAACAAAAACCAAATGGTCTTATTTTGCTCTTAATATCACTGCGTATATGTACATGGATGTATTTCCTTCAAAATTTAACGGATTTATCATTGGGTCATAACCCTCATGTCTAAGAAGTTTCATTAAAATTGGCTCACTAGATTTTGCGTAATATTCTTCATAAACAGAAAATTTACCTTGTGATTATATTGAAAGTGCTACTGCGTTCTTATATTGCTGCACTTCATCCAAAATGTTCCAGATTAATCGTTGGAAAATACCCAACATGACTACCAAGTTTGGTCAAAATCACTCGAGTAGTTTTCTTTTGTAAAGTTGCTAGCAAAAAAATAAATAAACTAACAAATAGACAAAACAGACAGGAGTAAATAGATATCTTTTGTAAAATATTTGAGTTGAGCGAAGGAAATTAGGTGTTAGGATTTGCTTCTGTATATAACAGCTTTCAATTGCTTGCATCAGTTATCAAGGTTCAGTCTGGAGGCATGTCGGACGCTAGCAATTAATATTCTTGTTTGAAGAGGCATTGTCAAGGTTGGACATGCCTTCCTATTTGCTTTGCTGTTGTTGGCTCCTATTCCGCTTCGTAAGTTATCCCAGCATTTCAGTAAGTAATCTTATTCAATAGAGGTTATATTTTTTCACTTTGTTTGATTTCACTGAAAGGTTATTGACTTCTCCAAGGTCGAAGTTTTTTCGTAGAATATGTACTCACCCCTGTCTGTTTCGTCTCTTTTTTTCGGGGGGGGGGGGGGGGTGAGGGGTGGGCGTGGGGGTGGACTTTACACAGATTATTTTACCGATTTAGACAAAGCTGGTAGTCATTTTAGTATGGCCAGGGGATAAATCAGTGATGAAAGAATCAGTATTTTGAAAATAATCACAATGATAATTTCATTGTATAGAGACAAATTACACAAAAACGGAATGTCCCATTATTTTAATGATTGTTGACGATCATTTCACCAAATGTAGCCTAGAAAAAAGTTATTTCATAATTAAAACGCTTAAAAATTTTTCCCATGAAAAAAATACTGTCAATCAATTGGGATTTTCTGTACCCTTTGTGTATTTACAAAATACTACTTAAGACAAAATCATTAACTATTATCATTGTGTCGACCTTCTACCATTTACTTTGATGACATGAGGGGTTATGTTCATATATTGATATATAGGCTACAGTATATAACCTGATAATTTTAGCAGAATTAAGAAATAAATAATACTACATTCAAATGAATATATTTGAATTGGAACTCAAAATTATGTATATACATACATACATACATATATATTTATATATATATATATATATATATATATATATTTTCCATGGAGCAAATCAATGAAAAATTATTTAGTTTTGAGTTCCAATTCAAATATATATATATATATATATATGTATATACATATATATATATATATATATGTATATATATATATATATATATATGTATACATATTTAAATATATATATATATATAAATATATATAAATATATATATATATATATATATATACATACATACATATTTCAATTATTATGTACACACACACACACACACATATATATATATATATATATGTATATATATATATATATGTATATATTTATATATATATATATATATATGTATATATATATATATATACATATATATATATATATATATATGTGTGTGTGTGTGTGTATATAATAATAGATATATGTATGTATATATATATATATATATTAAAATATGTATACATGTATATATATGTATATATATATATATATATATGCATATATATATATATATATATACATACATATATATGTGTATATATATATATATATATATATGTATGTATGTAAAATATATATATATATATATATATGTATGTATGTATGTATGTATGTAAAATATATATATATATATATATATATTTTCTTTTTAAAGAAAGTGCTAAAAAAGAGTTTTATTCCCAAAGCACTGTTTATGACATTGCTAGTAGGTGTCAACTTACACCTCTATTTGTTCTATCATTCCCAATTGCATAAGTTATAAACGTCATTTTCTTTCGCAAACTCTTGACATCAATGCTGTCACCCCTGCATCAGACACACTTATCTTTGAGGCGTAAATCTTAGATTTTCTTTTTTTCTTATCGATTTATCTTCTTCTTTTGTGTAAATATGAATGATTTCCTTTTCCCTCCGTTGTTTACACTATACTCCGTGGAAGGCAAGGGAAAAACATACATTGGATACTCTGGTTTTGCAAGACAAACACACACAAACAAACACACACACACACAAACATATATATAAATATATATGTATATATATATATATATATATATGTATATATATATATATGCATATATATATATATATATATGTATATACACACACATATATATATATATATATGTATATATATATACATATACATACATACATATATATATATATATACATGTGTATATATATATATATATATACTCATATATATATATATATATATACTCATATATATATATATATATGTATATATTTACATATATATTTATATATATATATATATGTATATATAAATATTTATATATATATATATATATACATATGTATATATGCAGTATATATATATATATATATACATATATATATGTATATATATATACATGCACACGCATATATATATATATATATACATATATATATATATATATATATACATATATACATATATATGTATATACACACACACATATATATATATATACATATATATATATATATGTACATATATATATATATATATATATAAATTTATATATATATGTATATATATATATATATATATATTTGAACGTGTGTGTATCATTCTTCTCTCCACCGCTATCCATATATCAACGGGTCGGTTATATGATGCATCTTCTTTAACCAAACCTTTTCTTTCCATATCAAGCATTACCTTGTTATATATTGCCATCTAATTGTCTCTCTCTCTCTTGATTTTCCCCTTTTTACAGGTTCTCCCTAAGCCCTCCTCATACCCTCTCCACCATCCATCCTTAACAAGTGCCCACACCCATTTCAGTTGCGACAGTCTTATCCCTCTGTAATCTTCACTATGCCTGCCATACCTCTCATTTCCCACATTCCATCTGAACATACCTCTCTCTCCTCTTTCAATCCCTGCTTCCTCTTCTTGTCGTAGAGCCTATGTTTCCGATCCATACATTACCACTGGCGTTACCACTATGCTCTAGATTATAATTTTTAGCTTGATTGGCATTTCCTTATTATATACCCCTCCCGCTATCTCGCCCCAATTCCTCTAAGCTTATTTTTATATATTCTCAACTTCAGCCTTATATCCTCCCTCCTAACTTTCAGTAGATTCCAAGTATCAAAATTGTTCCACCTGTTTTATAACCGAACATTTTCTAATACACATATCAATCCTCTCCCTATCTTTCCTACTGCACACCATACTTTTAGTATTACCGTCATCATCTCTTAAGCTAACCCTCTTTAAAGTCTCTTGCCACACTGCAGCCCTTTTCTGTAATTCTTCCTCATTTTCAGCGGCAATCACCAAATCATATGGATATAGTAACTCCCACAACAGATGTCTTCACTTAAAACCTCCATGATTACCACAAATAAAAACTGGCTTATTACCGACCCTGGTGTGATCCACCACTACCTCCATAGGTTTAATTTTCCCTAACAGCTGTTATAACTTTATTCCTAGTTCTGCTGTACATCATCCCTTTATCCTAACGATCTTTTCTTGGCATTTACTCTTACTGAAGTACTAAGACATCCCTTCCCTTGATATTCTATCATAAGCCTTCGCAAGATCTACAAAAACACAGACGAGCTTTTAGCTTCTGTCTAATGTATCTGGCTTGGCATGAAAATGGCATCTACAATCCCTCTCCCCCTCATGAATTCAGTCTACACAATGTCTGCCAATCATGCATTTATTACCCTCTAAAAAGCTTTTAATCAATGCTTTTAGGTTTCTTCTCCTACAGTTACCACATCATATTTCTGCTGAATAGGAATACCATTAGACTATCTTTCCAGTCTCTGGCATTCATTCCTCTACGTATGATGCTCTCAAAAAAATCTAGCATTCATTCTTCCCCCCTCTGTAGCTAATATCGTGATCATTTGAATTTGAAACTCTGATGGACCTGGTGCTTTACCATTTTTCTTTCCACTCAAGGCTTGCTTTACTTCTGTATTCCGTATCTCAATCCCTGGCCCCCTACCCGTTGAGCTTCTCCTAGCTCCGCCTCTTGATTTCAGTATTCAATATTTGTTCAAGATATTCTCTTCCTGCCTTT
>NC_090740.1:88723791-88726291 GCF_036898095.1 Palaemon carinicauda
TATCGGTTATATTATGTGATTTTCTCCTAGTGATCATACAGAGAGGAGCAATAAGTTTATTAAAGCTTATTATTGGAAATTACTTGTACTAGAAAACGAAACTGTTTTGTTTGTTTGTGATAATGCTGCTTTGTTAAAAACACGCTATAGAAAAAACAAAGTAATGATAAACAGAGCCTAAATGTTTTGCTGTGATATAAAAATTCTTAAAAATCTTATAATATATAAAACTCGTCTGCTAATGAAAGGTGTAAAATGATGATAAAAAATACTAATATGTTTACATAAAACACAAATATACACATAAAAACACACGTACACACACGCACACACACGCACACACACACACACACACATATATATATATATATACATATATATATATATATATATATATATATATGTATATATATTCGGTGGATTAACTGTCCTTAGTAACATCTAAAACTATGATTGGCTAAAAATAACCTTTCAATAGTAGCCTAAACTTTATTTCTAATTATCCGTAAAACTAGGTAATCTTTTGAGTAAAGTTAAATATTGCACCTACAGTATATTCCAGTGGTCTCATCAGTTCCATGGCAAAAACATAACCTTTTTTGAGTATTCCTCATTTCCCTCTGTTAATGAATATAAATTTGAATGATAGTAACCTATCATATTCCTACTGATTTTTAATCTATATGTATTTGTAGGTAATTTTAGTCAAGGAATCTGACCTTCATTGACTGTAATAAATAGATATTGTTAAGATACAAAAAGTCGATACGTTGACTGAGTTTTAAGTAGGCAATGAATTTTCTGGTCTTTTACGTTTCTGTTGGTGAGGAGGGGGGGGGGGGGTGATTGGCTCCCAGAGTCACAGGAGAAAAGAAGCGAGCCTCAGGGCAAGGTTTCCAAAGGATGAAATATATATCTTTTCAAAATAGATTTGGAACAATTTACTGGAGGAAATTGTTTTTTATTACTTTTCATGAAGAGGTTGATGCTATTGTTGATTTAGTTGCTGTTGACGTTACTGTTTTTGACCGGTTATGCGGCAGAGGAGAGTAAAAAGGTGAAAGAAGCAGACCTGAAATCCAAAAAAAAAAAAAATTCAGTAGAGCAAAGGGAGGGAACTAAAAAATTCACGAAATAAATATTGTATCTTGAATAATTCCAAAGGGGACTATGAATTGCCCAATTATAATTCATGATTTCAAATCTAAATTGATGCACTTTCGGAGAGGGGACATTTCTGTGATATTCATGTGATAACAAAAGAGGACGAATAGATTATCTCGGGATAAAACCTAATTTTACTCCATAGTTGACATATTCATTTCACAAATTATGTAATTGAAAATAAGAATGGTTTACTGAATTGGATTGGAATAAAACCAAAGGATATATAGTGCATTTTTATTTTTCTTGTATATTCCGAATAACCATTTTAGGATTAAATGGTTTCTGTTTGCTGTAGGATATACACTAGGTGTTCAGTATAACTTGAGTGATATTCAGCTGAACATTTTTCGGAACTGGTTTCTTTATCATTTCGCGTTAGGTGTTGTTCCGTTCAAATGACAAATTATAAGATAAAGGGCGCCTTGTGTCAACCCACGTTTCGTAACATAAATATCAAAAGAATAAAGATAGAACCAATCTTAAATATGCTGTAGAAAGCAAAAGAAAATTTCTATAAATTACTTTTACAAACATGAATGGATAATGCCAAAGCGTGTCCTCAGATTCTCAGAGGAAAATATCCACGAAAATATTCAATATCTTTACTAAGATAAAATAAAATGTCATTTGGTTGAGTAAACTTCACGTTCTTCGTTAACTGTTATAAATGGTTAAAGGAGAAAAGAAAATAAAAGAAAAACAGTACTGAAATATCGAAAGGGTCATTTAATGTTCTACATTCTAAAAAGGTTCGTAGAAATTATCGATAATGAATTTGTTTTTAGTCTTATAATTGTCATTATTATTTCATATAGTAGGTTTTGTGAAATTTTGTATAGATTTCAAAGGATATAATAACATTCACCAAGTATTAAAAAGTTTGTATTTGGAAAATATCAAAGAAATTTTCTTATTATCTTTCAAGTCTAAGGTGCCAAGTATATATATGTTGTAAAAAAAATGTACACATATTCCGTAGTACCTTATATTCGTCATTATTTGAAATTAAAACAAGTAAAACTTTGGTCAAATAATTCAAATATTCATTGATTAGAAAACTTTAAATATGAATTGAAATTATTAATATCCTCCAAATATATAAAAGTATATACAATAAGATTTCATATATTTTATGAAACTTGGATGGATTAGGAATTGGATAAAAAGTAATTAATAAAACTTTTCTAAAACAAAATGATAATTTCAGTGGAACAAAATAAAGACATGCTCAAAGTATAACAGCAAGTTGGCAATATGTTTTAAATAACCTCAGTGACATATTCAATTGAAGTTTTTTGTGCAGCCATTATGTAAAATGAGGTTTTACAAGATT
>NC_090740.1:88731291-88748791 GCF_036898095.1 Palaemon carinicauda
CATAAAAAAATAAGCCTTAAATGATGGTCAGAGAAAGAATCATACTTCTTTTCCAGCAGTGAAATCATCATATATAACCCCTGAACAAAGAACAGATATTGAATATTAATTCTTTCCCAACAGTGAAACCGTCAAAAATATGCCTTGAATGAAGGTCAGCGAGTGAATCATACTTCTTTCCCACCAGTGAAATCATCATAAAAACCCTTCAATAAAGGCCATACAGTGTATCTAACTACTTTCCCAATAGTGAGATCAATGTAAATAAGCCTTGAATGAAGGTCAGATATAAAATCATACTTCTTTTAATGAACGTCACAGAGGGAAACATACTTCTTTCCCAACAATGAAATCATCATACATAAGCCTTTAGTGAAGGTAAGGGTATGAATCATACTTCTTTTTCCAGCAGTGAAATCATCATATATAACCCTTGAATGATGATCAGAGACTGAATCTTACTTTTTTCCCAGCAAGAAAATCTTAATATATAGGCCTTGAATGAGGGTCAGCGAGTGAATCATACTACTTTCCCAACAATGAAACTCTTATAAATAATTCTAAAATGAATGTTAGAGAGTGCATCATTCTTCTTTCCCAACAGTGAAACCATCATAAATAAGCCTTGAATGAAGGTCAAATATTGAATTATACTTCTTTCCTAACAGTGAGACCATCATAAATAAGCTGTGAATGAAGGTCAGAGGTGGAATCATACTTCTTTCCCAACAGCGAAAATATTCCTAAATAATCCTTGAACGAAGGTCTGAGAATATATCATACTTCTTTGCCAATAGTGAAATCAATATAATTCAGCCTTGAATGAAGGTCTGAGAGTGAATCCTACTTCCTTCCCAACAGTGAAACCATCATAAATAAGACTTTAATGAAGGTCAGATTGTATATCATACTTCTTTCCCAAGAGTGAAATCATCATAAATAAACATCGAATGAGGTTCAGAGAGTGAATCATACTTCTTTCCAAACAGTGAAATTATAATATATAAGCCTTCAATGAAGTTCAGATAGTGTATCATACTTTTTTCTCAACACTGAATTCATCATAAATAAGAATTCAATGAAGGTTGGAAAGTGAATCATATTTCATTCACAATACCGAAATTATCATACTTAAGCCTTGAATGAAGATCAGAGTGTGAATCATACTTCTTTCACTGCTGTGAAACAATCATAAAAAAGCCTTGAATGAAGGTCAGAGAGTGAATCATACTTCTTTCACAACGGTGAAACCATCACAACTAAGCATCAAAAGAAGGTCAGAGAGTAAATCATACTTCTTTCCCACCAGTGAAATCATCATAAATAAGCCTTGAATTAAGGTCAGATTATAAATCATACTCCTTTCCCAATAGTGAAATAGTCATAAATAAGCCTTGAATGAAGCTCAGAGATTGAATCATACTTCTTTCTAAACAGTGGAATCATCACATATAAGACTTCATTAAATTTCAGATAGTGTATCATACTTCTTTTCCAATACTGATATCATCATAAATAAGCCTTGAATGAAGGTGAAAAAGTGCATCATACTTCTTTCCCAATATTGAAACAATCATAAATAAGCGTTGAATGAAGATCAGAGAGTGAATCATACTTCTTTCCTAACATGGAAATCATAAAAAATAAGCCGTGAATGAAGGTCAGTGAGTGTATCATACTTTTTTCCCAATAATGAAACCATCTTAGATAAAACCTTGAATGAAGGTCAGAGAGTGTATCATACTTCTTTCCCAACAGTGAAACCATCCTAAATAAGCCTTAAATGAAGGCCAGAGAGAAAATCATAATTGTTTCCCAACTGTGAAATCGTCATAAATAATCCTTGAATGAAGATCAATATAAGTAAGCCTTAAAAGAAGGTCAGAGGCTGAATAATACTTCTTTCCCAACAGTGAAACCATCATAAATAAGAATTTAATCAAGGTCAGATGGTATATCATACTTCTTTCCCAACAGTGAAATCATCATAAATAATCCTTGAATGAAGGTCAGAGATTGAATCATACTTCATTCCAAACAGTGACATCATCACGTATAAGCCTTCAATTAATTTCAGATTGTGTATCATACTTATTTCCCAAAACTGAAATCCTCTTAAATAAGCCTTGAATGAAGGTCAAAGAGGGTATCATACTTCTTTTCCAATACTGAAAGCATCATAAATTTGCCTTGAATGAAGATCTGAGATTGTATCATACTACTTTCCCAATAGAGAAACCACCATAAATAAGCCTTAAATGAAGGCTAGAGAGTGTATCACACTTCTGTCCTAACAGTGAAATCATACCGAATAAGCCTTGGATGAAGGTCAGAGAGTGTATCATACTTCTTTTCCAACATTGATTTTATCATAAATAAGGCTTGAATGAAGGTTAGAGGGTGTATCATACTTCTGTCCTAACAGTGATATCATCCTAAATAAGCCTTGGATGAACGTCAGAGAGTGTATCATACTTCTTTCCCAGCAATGAAGTCATTATAAATAACCCTTAAATGAAGCTTAGAGAGTGTACCATACTTCTTTCCTAACAGTGAAATCATCCAAAATATGCCTTGGATGAAGGTCAAAGAGTGTATCATCCTTCTTTCCCAACAGTGAAGTCATCATATATAAGCCTTGAAACAAGGTCAGAGATTGTATCATACTTCTTTCCCAACAGTTAAACCATCATAAATAAGCCATAAATGAAGACCAAAGAGTGAATCATATTTTTTTCCTAACTGAAATCGTCCTAAATAAGTCTTAAATGAAGGTCAGCGAGTGAATCATACTTCTCTCCCAACAGTGAAAAAATCCTAAATATGCCTTGAATGAAGGTCAAAGAGTGAATCATACTTCTTTCCCAAAAGTGAAATCATCATAAATAAACCTTATATGAATGTCAGAGAGTTTATTATACTTCTTTAGCTACACTGAAACCATCTTTAAAAAGCCTTGAATAAAGGTGAAACAGTGTATCATACTCTTTTCCCAACAGTGAAATCATCATAAATTAACCTTCAATGAAGGTCAGAGATTGTATCATACTTCTTTCCCAATAGTGAAACCATCATAAATAAGCCTTGAATGAGAGGCTAGATAGTGTATCATATTTCTCTCCTAACAGTGAAATCATCCTAAACAAGCCATGGATAAAGGTCAGAGAGTGTATCATACTTCTTTCCCAGCAGTGAAGTCATCATAAATAAGCCTTGAATGAAGGTCAGAGAGTGTATCATACTTCTTTCCCAAAAGCAAAACCATCATAAATAATCCTCCTTTAATGAAGGTTAGAGAGTGTATCATACTTATGTCCTAACAGTTAAATCATCATAAATAAGCCTTGGATGAAGGTCAGAGAGTGTAACATATTTCTTTCCGAATAGTGAAATTATCATAAATAAACCTTGAATTAAGATTAGAGAATGTATCAAACGTCTGTCCTATGAGTGAAATCATCCTAGATAAGCCTAGAATGAAGGTCAGAGAGTGTACCATACTTCTGTCCTATGAGTGAAATAATCCTAAATAAGCCTTGGATGAAGGTCAGAGAGTGTATCATACTTCTTTCCCAACGGTGAAACCATAAAAAAAAGCCTTGATTGAAGGTTAGAGACTGTATCATACTTCTGTTCTAACAGTGAAATCATCCTAAATAATCCTTGGATGAAGGTCAGAGAGTGTATCATACTTCTTTCCCAACAGTGAAACCATCCTAAATAAGCCTTAAATGAAGGCCATAGAGAAAATCATAAGTGTTTCCCAACTGTGAAATCGTCATAAATAATCCTTGAATGAAGGTCAGAGAATATATCATACATCTTTACCAATAGTGAAATCAATATAAGTATGCCTTAAAAGAAGGTCAGAGACTGAATAATACTTCTTTCCCAACAGTGAAACCATCATAAATAAGAATTTAATGAAGGTCAGATGGTTTATCTTACTTCTTTCCCAACAGTGAAATCATCATAAATAATCCTTGAATGAAGGTCAGAGATTGAATGATACTTCATTCCAAACAGTGACATCATCACATATAAGCCTTTAATGAATTTCAGATTGTGTATCATACTTCTTTCCAAAAACTGAAATCCTCATAAATAAGCCTTGAATGAAGGTCAAAGAGTGTATCATACTTCTTTCCCAATACTGAAAGCATCATAAATTTGCCTTGAATGAAGATCAGAGATTGTATCATACTTCTTTCCCAGCAGTGAAGTCATCATAAATAAGCCTTAAATGAAGCTTAGAGAGTGTACCATACTTCTTTCCTAACAGTGAAACCATCCTAAATATGCCTCGGATGAAGGTCAAAGAGTGTATCATACTTCTTTCCCAACAGTGAAACCATCATAAATAAGCCTTGAATGAAGGCTAGATAGTGTATCATATTTCTCTCCTAACATTGAAATCATCCTAAATAAACCTTGGATGAAGGTCAGAGAGTGTATCATACTTCTTTCCCAGCAGTGAAGTCATCATAAATAAGCCTTGAATGAAGGTCAGAGAGTGTATCTTACTTCATTCACAACAGTAAAACCATCATAAGTAAGCCTTGAATGAAGGCCAAAGAGTGAACCATAATTGTTTCCCAACTCTGAAATCATCCTAAATAAGTCTTGTATGAAGGTCAGAGAGTGAATCTTACTTCTCTCCCAACAGTGAAATAATCATAAATAAGCCTTGAATGAAGGTCAGAGAGTGAATCATACTTCTTTCCCAACAGTGAAACCATCATAAATAAGCCTCCTTTAATGAAGCTTAGAGAGTGTATCATACTTCTGTCCTAACAGTTAAATCATCATAAATAAGCCTCGGATGAAGGTCAGAGAGTGTAACATACTTCTTTCCGAATAGTGAAATCATCATAAATAAACCTTTAATTAAGGTTAGAGAATGTATCATACTTCTGCCCTATGAGTGAAATCATCCTAAATAAGCCTTGGATGAAGGTCAGAGAGTGTATCATACTTCTTTCCCAACAGGGAAATCCTTCTAAATAAGCCTTGATTGAAGGTCATATAGTGTATCATACTTCTTTCCCAACAGTTAAACCATCATAAATAAGCCATAAATGAAGACCAAAGAGTGAATCATAATTTTTTCCTAACTGTGAAATCGTCCTAAATAAGTTTTAAATGAAGGTCAGCGAGTGAATCGTACTTCTCTCCCAACAGTGAAAAAATCCTAAATATGCCTTGAATGAAGGTCAAAGAGTGAATCATACTTCTTTCCCAAAAGTGAAATCATCATAAATAAGCCTTATATGAATGTCAGAGAGTTTATTATACTTCTTTCGCTACACTGAAACCATCTTTAAAAAGCCATGAATAAAGGTGAAACGGTGTATCATACTCTTTTCCCAACAGTGAAATCATCATAAATTAACCTTCAATGAAGGTCAGAGAGTGAATCATATTTCTCTCCCAACAGTGAAAGCATCATAAATAAGCCTTGAATGAAGGTCCAATTGTGGATACTACTTTCCCAACTGTGAAATAATCATAAATAATCCATAAATGAAGGTCATAGATTAATGCATACATCTTCTCCAACAGTGAAGGTACCACGAATAAGCCTTGAATGAAGGTAAAAGCGAGACATACTTCATTCCGAACTGTGAGCCCACCATAATTAAACCCTGAATTAAGTACAAAAATTAAATCAAACCTCTTCTCTAAAAGATTAATCATCATGAAGGAACTTTGAATTGAAGTAAAAAGGAAGCGTACCTCTTACTACAAGAACCACAAGAGTAAAATCATCATAATCAAGCCTTGAATTCAAGTCATAGAATGAATTATACTTCTTTACCCATTGTTAATCCAAGTAAAATAAGCCTTGAATGAAGGTCTAACCATATGTTGCTACTTTTTCTTTTCTTTATCCATGAGATCTGTGCTAGATTTTCCTGAAAATTTACATAGCATATGTTCTCAATTGATACATAACATCATCTTTGGCATCAGATAAGTTAAAAAATAATCCCATTTTTTCGCTTATATTTGACCTCTGAAATATATGGGCCACATCTTTCTAATTGTGTCAAAAGAGTTTTACTCCAAAACTGTATCTCAAGTCATATATGTTCCTTCAGGGCTCCTTCGTGCCATCCAAATACCCCCAACCCCCTGGAGTAATGACCCTGTGATCATCTATGGTTGTTTTACTGCCATATGTGGATTTATAGATGTGCTTGTATTGCAAAAGCATGCGAGCACCTGCAAGAGTATTCATAAGAAGAAAACCCATAAATGGTGACCTTTTCTCATGTGCAGTTTCTCCCTTCCTTTCCTTGTTCGGGAACATCCATAGCGTGCAGTATCCTTCAGAATATTCATATTCTTTCAATCCAATACTTGCTGAAAACTCTCTTACATTCGTTGATACTTGAGGTAAGAGAGTCTACTCCATTTCCAAGGCGTTATTTCCTTCAACAGTCTTCAAACGTTTGTCATAACTTGAAATTTTTTATTCAAATATGTATCAGTTATTAGTTCTTCTGAAGCTGTCCTAAGCGAATCGTGATTCACAAAATAAGTTTTTTTATGACTGATGTGTTCTTTTGCGTGCACACAAACACATACGGAAAAAATCTAACGTGAAGTTTGACTATTATTAAACTGGAGTTTTGATTAAGAATTAATAAAAAAAAGATGGGGAGTTCATAAATGTTTTTGTCTTTAATATTACTACCCCAACCATTGACTTTATATTCTATTCGTGAGCTTATTATTTTCATCTGGCCAAACGCTGGGACCGTGAACTTCCAGAGTAAATTACGTAGCGGGAGCAGATAAATCAGAAGCTATAAAAAGCGTGCAGCAATAATTACAATAATTGAAATAATATGTAATGCTGGGCTCTAAAAAAGGCAGTTTTCTGAATCAGCATCACCCTAAGTAAAGGATGATAATGACTATGACTGAGATAAGCTATTTTATATAAATAACAATAGGATTGCGATGCATTATCATAAACTACACCTTTCAAACAGGAAAACTTCGAACATTTATAATGTATTAGTAGGAGCTTTGATCAGGCAAAATATCACAATATTATGAAAAGTTATTCGTATATATATATATATATATATATATATATATATATATATATATATATATATATATATATATATATATATATATATATATATATATATATATATAAGTTATATAGGGCTCAAGCCATGTCGTCCTGATGGAAGTTCCTATAGGGTAGCTTCCTAGGGTATATTACAACTACGGCAATATTCCCAGAGAATTTACCTTAAGGTACCAGAATTCTAACTCCTGGAGCGAATATCCCTCATGAAAGGGATATCGCGACATATCAGAGGACATTATTCTTGACACGCCACATGGCAATCTGCACCCCAAACAGAGATTACGTATCGAGGGGTCAATTGGCAAGAAACGAAATCGGGAAAGAAAAAGGGGGAGCCGCTCCCAAGGCTCCCTATTCTCCAGTTTCGTGAGCGTGCCTGGCGCCAATCCTGGCGCCAATCCTGGCGCCAATCCTGGCGCCATCTGTATTCCTTTTTGCGTAGCTTAACAACTCGGTGTTTTTTCCTGTGTTTCTCGCAAATCTTGTATTTATTCAGCTTTTCATGGCTTCTCCAACTTCGTCGGCCTCTGATAAGTTGAGTACCATGTCTTTTATGTATAAATGTAGGCTCTTGGTAAGTTTTTTAAGTGATTAATAGGATTAATCTTTGTTACAAGAGCCGTAGCCTACCGGAGGCGTCATGGACGCTGTCGCTCGCTAGGTATGAGTTTCAGTTAGCCAGAGCAACATTCCCGGTTGTTTTGCTTTAATAAATTTTAGCTATTTAGCGTTACATAGGATTTCCTTTTGTGCTTTAGTATTAATTTGGCGAAGTATTCGCCAACTCTGGCCTACGCTAGGCCATGTAGCCTATTCGTTTCGTCCTAGTACTTCATGCATGATTTTGGTTTTTCCGATTGTATTAAAATTTTATTGAAGCTTTAGGCTGTTGTTTATACATTTAAGATTATGTTGAATATTTCCAAGATAGTATACGAGTGAGTTTCGGTGATTTAGGTAATCGATTCTCTTGGTGCCTAGGCTAAGTTGCTTATGGAGCCTTAGTATACTTTCTCATACTCCCCGGTTGCTTTCTTTTCTTCGGAGAAGGTATGCAATCCCTTTCCCTCTGTTTAAGCCTTGGGCTTATCCCTAAGTGGTTTATCTGAATTAACTTTTGAAAAAACTATACTGGGGTGTTACTGTACCTTCCTGTTCCAGTAAGTCTGGCTTCAGAGAGGGACAGAACAACAGAGTATTTAGTCTGAGTCTGTGTTTGTCTGGCTTGGGGTAGAGTCTCCCTTGCTGGTCTGACACAGACATAGGAGGCTTAGCCTCCTTAGGTCACTACCGAAGGTTTCTGTACGAGATGATTCCTTCTTTTGTGATCTAGCAGACTAGTCCTTGTTGCTGTTCTCGGGGGAGGATAAGATTCTTTCCCTAGGAGTAGCAACACCTTCCTTGTTTTGGTTCTTTGGGAGCTGGCAAGTATTGCTGGCCTCCCTCATTGGATCTCCCTTAGGCTAAGATGAGTTTTCTTGGCTGCGGGTGATCCTTCACTAAAGCAAGGTTGATAGGACCCTCTTTTGTCCCTTCCCCCTCTATCTCCGTAATGGCCTAGCCATTACAGTACTGTACGTTATTCTACATCTGGACCTAGGATAGGTTAGGATGTGGAATTGACTCAGTCCCTTGCCGGCCGGCAAGGGTCTTCTGCTTTGAGTGCTGCCCGGACCTCCCTTGGTCCCTCATCCATGCCTGCCTGTAAAGCCAGACGGCATTGGTCAGGAAGCCTGAATTAGATTCTCCCCTTCCTTATATGTACTCTTTCGGATTGCCGGGCTTGGAGGTAGTGTACACTCTTATCCCGGCATCCATTCTGTTTTCTTCTAGTGCTGTACCCGACCCGGCTGCCGGCCTCATAGGCCGGCAGCCAGGCAGTCGTAGTCCTCTGGTTCTTTTGCTGCCGGCCGGCATCGGTTGTTTACCTTTGCCCGCCCTTGTCTGCCGGTCGCTATGAGCAGTGGCCGGCAGCCGGGTACTACCTTGTGTAGTTGCCGGCCGGCAGTCATTGCCGGCCGACATTGGCAGTTGCCGGCCGGCAGTTACTGCCGGCCGGCACATGCATTTGAACCAACGTTCTGCCGCCTTATAGCAGTTAAGTAGTATACTTTAAAGCTAGTTATGGTGTGTGCCGGCCGGCACATAACCTTCTATACTGTACCAGTATTCTTCAGTATAACATATACTGTAAGAAGAAAACTATAGTATAAGTTTTGGTACAGCACTGTTTGTTCTAACACTTTTGTGTTGTCTTGCACAGCCCTTTGCTGTTGCCTTACAGATAAGAAAGTGAGTTCTTTCTTGTCTATTATCCAGGATTTCAAAATCATTGCTTAGGTGTGAGCTACACCTGTTTCCTCTGGAAACTTTTTATTGGTTATTCTATAAGAGATTAACCATACGATTTTATTATCTGGAAGGCTGCATCAATTGGTTGTGAAGGAAACACAAATGTGTGTCTTTCCTTCCTGAATTGTTATGCTAAACTGTGCATATCCAGTGATACGTAGTTCACTTGATACTCATGGAAATTTCTTCTCTTTACAGGAGGACCCTCCGAAGTGCGGAAGGGTTTTCTGCAACGTCCGCAGTAAGAACCTCTGCGGACATGAGTTTTGTAGGAGGCACGCAGTATGCGCTGTCTCCAAAGGTGATCTCCAGTATTGGGACCCTCAGGTATGTACTGTGTGCACTAACCTGATTACTGAGGCCTTTGATTCCCCTATGACGGCGGAATCAAGGGATATAGCAAGGGAGAAGCTTCGTACCTGGGTAAGGGGCTTCCAGAAAAACACCTCTGGACCTTATCTTCCAAGTGAGAAGATGAGGGCGTATCTTTTCCCTAGGGCATCAGCTGATGCAGTGATTCCCCAGCCTCAAGAGGAGATCCCCCAAGTTCAGATCCAGGTGGATGCTAAAGTCGCGGTCGCTTTGCAAGACATCTAGTTGGATGACAGGATGTCTGATGTGGACGAACGTCTGGAGGAAGACCTCCTGGCAGGAGGCCAGGATGAAGCTCAAGCCCCAGACATTGTAGAGGAAGAGGCCGACGAGGTGTCGGCTACTCCGGTTCAGATCCCGGAGCCTATTCCCTCAACATCGTCCGCTCTCCCAGTAGAGCTGGGACAGGCCCTCTCTTCGATTGTTGGAATGATCCAACAAATGCAGAAGGAGAATCAGGAGAAGGCGGCTGCAATGGAACTGCAGATGCAGAGGCTTTCAGCATCACATGGGCCCCAGAAAATGCTCAATGTGAAAGACCTTCCCTTGTGCTCAGATGCTAACTCGTGGAGGTATGCTGAGTACATGCCGATGACGACTGGAAAGATCGTCATCTCGGATAAGTTGGGTTCCGTTCCCCTAGAGGAGGTGGAATTCTGGCCCAGCAAGGGGTCATATCCGGACTGTTATGTCCGGCTGAGGAAGGAACCAGCTTCAAAGGAGGAGACAGAGCCGAAGGAGGTCATAGTGATGGACCATGCTAAGGCTCAAGCTTTGCTTTCATCCTCGATGAAAGAAAGGGGCTTCACGAACTCAAAGGTAGCTGCATTGAGTAAGAAGCTCCCTTCCTTTGTGTCCTCTCCTGCTAGAGCCTTCCCCTTTTTACAGAAAGGGTTTGCGGCTGTACTAAAAGCAGTCGAGGCCGGCAAGCCTTGCCCCTCCCTGGAGGAGTGTAAACCCTTGTCGCTGGCCCTGCCTATGGACCACAAAGACTGGAAGGACGTCCATCTTACGTTCTCAGTTGGGAAGTTGGAGGCTGATATTGCCGGACGTCAGTTCGGCGAGGACCTCCCTAAGCTGTCTGACTTTCTTTTGCGGAGAGAGCTCGAGACAAAAGAAAGACTGGCTGCCTCAATGTCTCTTCAGACTACTCTTGAGACGATGGCAAGTGACCCCAAGGTCCATGAAATGTTCATGGTAGTGGCCAAGACTCATCTGGCCACAGTGACGAAGGATCTTTATAGCTTCGTCAGGGCGAGGAGAGCTTGTAGGGAGTTCGTGTTCACCTCGGCTACGGTGAGGCACGAGCCAAGGAAACTAATCTCCTCCAACATTTGGGGCAAAGACCTTTTCCCTACCGACTTGGTCAAAGAAGTTGTTGATAAGGCCGCCTCGGAGAATAGAAACCTTCTCCAGAAGTGGGGCCTGGCTATCAAAAGAAAGTCTTCCCCGGATGAGGGTCCTCAACCAAAGAGGAAGACTATGAGGACTAGGCTACCGTCTCGGCCAGCCAAGCCTCTTAAACAGCAACAGCAACTACAATTGCCATTGCCTTCAGTGCCCCAGATGGTGGCACAAACCCTGACCACATTCCAGTGGGTACCCCAGGCCGTGTCGACACAGTCCACGGCATTCACCCCAACGTTCGAAGGGCAGTCTACTTCCTTTCGAGCAAAGCCTAGAGGAGCAGCCAGAGGCTCGTCTAGGCGCCCCTCAAGGGGAAGGGGATTCAGGGGTGGTCGCGGTCAGGGAGGCAAGACCTCAGGACGGCAGTCCAAGTGAGATGATGCCGGTAGGAGGGAGATTTCAGAATTTTTGGGATCGGTGGACCTTCGATCCCTGGGCCCACAGCCTACTCAAGAACGGACTGGGCCGGAGCTGGTACAGCACTCCCCCCCCGTGCCCTCGGTTTTTCCAACACTCCACCCCCGTTCTGGAGGAGTACGTTCAAGAACTGTTGGAGAAAAAAGTGATCCGAAGGGTGAAGTCCACCAAATTCCAAGGGAGGCTGTTTTGTGTTCCCAAGAAAGACTTGGAAATGTCAGAGTCATTCTGGACTTGTCGCCACTCAACAAGTTCATAGTGAATTGCAAATTCAAGATGCTAACACTGCAACACATAAGGACCTTACTGCCCAAGAGGGAATTTTCCGTCTCTATAGACTTGTCAGACGCCTATTGGCACGTTCCAATCAACCGTCGACTCTCCCCCTACCTAGAGTTCAGGCTACAACGAAGACTATACGCCTTCAGAGCCATGCCATTCGGGCTAAATATAGCCCCAAGGATTTTCACGAAGCTTGCGAGCGTAGCTCTCAAACAATTACGCCTAAAGGGAATTCAGGTAGTAGCCTACCTGGACGACTGGCTGGTGTGGGCAGCATCCGAGACAGAATGCTTGCAAGCTTCCAGTCAAGTGATCCAGTTTTTAGAGTATCTAGGCTTCAAGATCAACAGAAAAAAGTCTCGACTTTCTCCATCTCAAAAGTTCCAGTGGCTGGGAATCCACTGGGACCTAATGTCACACCGTTTCTCCATCCCGGCGAAGAAAAGGAAGGAGATAGCGGGTTCTGTCAAGAGACTTCTAGATTCTGAAAGGATATCAAGACGCGAACAAGAGTGGGTACTGGGCTCTCTCCAGTTTGCTTCGGTGACAGACCCAGTGCTAACAGCACAGATAAAGGATGTAACCAGAGTTTGGAGAAATTATGCATCAAACGCGCGAAGAGATCTGAGAAGACCAGTTCCGCTTCGGCTACGTACTCTTCTCAGGCCTTGGTCCCAAGCCAGACATCTAAAGAAGTCGGTTCTTCTTCAGCCACCTCCCCCGTCGGTGACGATTCACTCAGACGCCTCGAAGGAGGGATGGGGAGGTCACTCTCATCGGAAAAAAGTCCAGGGGACTTGGTCCAAGCTATTCAAGACCTTTCACATAAACTTTCTAGAAGCTATGGCAGTGCTCCTTACCTTAAAGAAAGTCTCCCCGCGTCACTCGATCCACATAAGGTTGGTGATGGACAGCGAGGTAGTTGTGAGATGCTTGAATCGACAAGGATCGAGGTCACCTCCTCTCAGCCAGGTGATGTTGGCCATCTTCAGATTGGCGGAAAAGAATAAGTGGTACCTGTCGGCAGTTCACCTTCAAGGAGTCCGCAATGTGACAGCGGACGCTCTATCCAGGTTCACACCGATAGAATCGGAATGGTTCTCAGACGCAGGATCATTCTCCTTCATTCTGAATCAAGTCCCAGAACTGCAGATAGACATCTTTGCGACGAAAGACAACAAGAAGTTGCCCCTGTTCGTGTCCCCGTACGAGGACCCCTTAGCGGAAGCAGTGGACGCGATGTCCCTCGACTGGAACAGATGGTCCAGGATTTATCTGTTCCCTCCTCACAACCTTCTGTTGAGGGTCCTCAACAAACTGAGATCCTTCAAGGGGGTAGCTGCAATAGTGGCCCACAAGTGGCCGAACAGCGTGTGGTTCCCCCTGGCATTGGAACTGCGGCTGAAGTTTGTACCGCTACCAGATCCAGTTCTGACCCAGCGAGTCCAGAAGTCGACTGTCTGCGCTTCATTACAGAAAACCCGGACCCTGCAGCTCATGATTTTCTCTCCTTAGCGGTGAGAAAGCGTTTCGGGATTTCGAAAGCCAGCATAGACTTCCTAGAGGAATATAAGTGCAAATCTACTAGAAGGCAATATGAGTCATCTTGGAGAAAATGGGTGGCCTTTGTCAAGGCAAAGAATCCGCAGGAGATCTCGACAGACTTTTGCTTATCTTTCTTCATCCACCTCCATGGTCAAGGGTTGGCAGCTAACACGATTTCGGCGTGTAAGTCTGTTTTGACAAGACCCATTCTATATGCCTTCCAGGTCGACCTAGGTAACGAGATCTTTAATAAAGTTCCGAAAGCCTGCGCTAGGCTCAGACCTTCAGCACCTCCAAAGCCCATTTCATGGTCTTTAGACAAAGTTCTTCATTTTCTTCTCTGTTGAGCAATGAGGAGTGTGCGTTAAAGGATTTGACACAAAAAGTTATTTTCCTATTTGCACTCGCGTCCGGGCCCAGGGTTAGTGAGATTGTAGCCCTCTCGAGAGAGGCAGGTCATGTTCAGTTCCTGGATGGGGGAGAACTGAACCTGTTTCCGGATCCTACGTTTCTCGCCAAGAATGAGTTACCCACCAACAGGTGGGGTCCCTGGAGAATCTGCCCTCTGAAAGAAGATGCATCTCTATGTCCAGTAGAATGCCTGAAGGTCTATCTTCATAGAACTTCAGACTTCAAGGGTGGTCAACTATTCAGGGGAGAAACATCAGGCTCAAATTTATCTCTGAATCAACTCAGAGCGAAAATCACATATTTTATTCGCAGAGCGGATCCTGACAGTACACCCGCAGGTCACGATCCGAGGAAAGTTGCCTCATCCTTAAATTTCTTTAATTGTATGGATTTTGAACATATCCATTCATACACTGGCTGGAAGTCTTCCAGAGTGTTATTTCGCCACTATGCAAAGCAAGTAGAGGAACTAAAGAGATCTGTGGTAGCAGTGGGTCGCGTCGTTAACCCTACTGTTTAACTCTGCGAGGAACAGTGGTTTTAATTGGGACGATTAATTCCAGGGTGAGTGTGTAGTTACATACTGTACTACAAACTAAGTGAGGGCACTGAGTTGCCCACGTAGACTGTTCCATTTCCAAAGGTGAACCTAGCATAAGTGCAGACATGTGTGCCGAGCGTTTCTAACGCTAATGTGATTGATTTGTAATACAGACTGTTATGACTTTGATACCTCGGTATCTTAAAAGTGGCATTAACGTTTTTTCTTTCAGATAAACAAGTTCTGTTTACTATCATACTTATGCTTAAAGTTTTGGATTATCCTCTTCTTATATATATATATATATATATATATATATATATATGTTGTTAACCTGTCTATTTATTGTCTGTCAATAAACTTGTTCTTGAGAACCTTGCGTGCTCTTCACCTGTGTCAATTTATTGGTATAATTGAGCATTCATTCTATGTACTTTATCTGGGATAATTCTAATAGAATTGTTCCTTTATGCAAGCTATGTTGCATTGGTTTATGCTTTCACTTAACGGGAGGACTCCGTCCCCTAAGGGGACGGTGGCGGTTTTATAAGTTTCCTCCTATCGCGGATATAAACCTTTGTCCAATACAAGTATTGTGCGGAGAACTGGTCGATATTTCATATTGACGCAGTGGTTCTTTACAAACTATGCTTTACTTAATATAAGGTGAGACCACTATATTAGCTTGCCTGGTATTCATACATAGGTATATGTACTCTTCGAGACTTTTCCAGAGTCTAGTAGGACTCTTCCCTGTAGGGGGCAGGAAGCTCTAACATGGTTTATAGTTAGTTGAAAAGATGTATAACGGTACCATCTTAAGTCTCTAGGTCTAGTCGACCGGGGAAAAATTACCTCCGGGGAGTACGGCACGTTCTGAGAATCCACAGATACAGTAATGCTCTGGTATACTTCCATCAGGACGACATGGCTTGAGCCCAAAAAACAGATTTTGAGCGAAGCGAAAAATCTATTTTTGGGTGAGATGGCCATGTCGTCCTGATGGACCCGCCCTTCCCTTTCTATGAAAGGGCTGTAGGACCACGCCCTACATACAGTATCCGTAGCACCTCGTGTACGCTACAAGGAATACAAATGGCGCCAGGATTGGCGCCAGGCACGCTTACGAAACTGGAGAATAGGGAGCCTTGGGAGCGGCTCCCCCTTTTTCTTTCCCGATTTCGTTTCTTGCCAATTGACCCCTCGATACGTAATCTCTGTTCGGGGTGCAGATTGCCATGTGGCGTGTCAAGAATACGTCCTCTGATATGTCGCGATATCCCTTTCATGAGGGATATTCGCTCCAGGAGTTAGAATTCTGGTACCTTAAGGTAAATTCTCTGGGAATACCGCCGTAGTTGTAATATACCCTAGGAAGCTACCCTATAGGACCTTCCATCAGGACGACATGGCCATCTCACCCAAAAATTGATTTTTCGCTTCGCTCAAAATCCGTTTTATATATATATATATATATATATGTATGTATATATATATATATATATATATATTTATGCACACACATACAAATATATATATATATATATATACATATGCAAACATAAATATATATATATATATATATATATGCAAACATAAAATATATATATATATATATATATATAATGTGTGTATATATATATATATATATATACACATATATATATAATATATATATATATATATATATATACATATTTTCTTTTTTCCATTCATAGCATATTATTGGGCTGCAAAATCAGGTAAAACTCTTCTCATATTACCTGCAACACATCAACAATTAATGGTATTACTAAGAGACATTGAAAAATAAATAAAATTATAGCTAAGCGTAGGAGATTCCCAGATATCTTACTCATATCAAAGCAAAACTTGACTTGGGAAAAACAATGCTTATGATGGAAAATAGAAAAAAAAATTATCGCACGAACAACAAAGTTTGCAAAAATGGTGCAAATCCGCTTGCCCTCCATTCTGGGTGACGAAAGACTATCTCGGTTTCCTGGCGTATCATTTTTGATGTAAATTTCTAAGTGTTTTTTTTTTATTTGTCAAGACAGTGACTATTGTATAGATAATGAGATAAATATCAAGGGATAGTTATAACTAACTGAAACATCATCCCCATTATGAATTATTTTTCCGTAGTTAATAATCTACGTCGTCAAAAAGGGCCTCATCATAATCTCAGACTAAATCGGGTTATAGATTAACTCGTATATATAGATTTTCATTATAGAAAATGAGTCTGCCCATTAGTTTGACTTAGCCTTGACGGAAAAACAGATCCATTTAGAAATTCCATCATCAATTATGGAAGTCTCTTCAGAACGTCATCATCATCCTTGTTTAGAAAAGCTTTCTTCGATAATTGACTTTTTGGTCTCTCTCTCTCTCTCTCTCTCTCTCTCTCTCTCTCTCTCTCTCTCTCTCTTCATTCTAAAGATCAGTGGTTAGTTGCTTAGGAAATCACCTGCATATCCTGCTATTTTCGTCGGCAGGGAAATGAGACCAAAATATCCGCTCTCTAAATTTCTGTACTTTGAAATAAAGTAAACCAAAGAAATGTAATTAATTTCTTTGAAATAATCATAGTATTTAAGAAGACTAAGATCTGAATTAACAAGAGGAGGATAAGTTTGAAACGCGAGAGAAAATTATAACATTAAAATACTAATGGTTCCACATTTTCATAGGAATATGAATACATTCATAAAGTTTGAGGTAGGCAAAAGCATTTTCAAATAAAGCAGAAAAAATAATGTTTACACGCGTAAAACCAAAATTTGACATTTGATACTGAAGAAATTAGATTACCTATCCTAGTTAAATTCTTTCCTGCTTGTCATTGTTCATTTCGGAATTTCCGTAGCATAGTTTCAAATCTGGCCATACTCCAGACATGAATGAAGACATGCCTGAGGCCTCTGTCCTCCAGTGGACTAGAAACGCTGTATTTGTTATTATTGTTGTTTTCTTAGTAAAATACCGTCTCGGTAGAAACTCAGCAGCAAAATTCTTTGCCGGTAAATCTACATTCTCATTTCCAGATACACACCAAT
>NC_090740.1:88758791-88773791 GCF_036898095.1 Palaemon carinicauda
CATTCGAGATGATGATTCACAATCATTGTGCCATAGTCTTTCGTGCTACAGTAATATACAAAAGTAATTCAATGTTTAGGAAATGATATCTCGTTAGCAAAAATCCCGTCAGAAATTGAGGAGAGTGAAACTCGAAATAAATATATCTAATGAAGGGGTTGAATAGCTACAGGAGCCAAGCACTTTTTTGAGTCTTTCAAGAACTGAGGCACTGAATGGTGATAGATTCAACAATGCCTATACATATCTTCAACTTGGCTATATAACAGGTGTTAGGTACTGGGAGACCATTTGCCAACCAAGTGCAACAAGAAAACCTTAGTTACACAGTGAAGTCAAAATTCGAAGAGGATGGGCAGAAAGTGTAAAACTCACGAACAAAAGCCAAGATTGGATTTATATCAAGTAGGGTCTACGAACTTAATATTCTTAGCTTAACAAACCCAAACTTCTCCTTATGAAATCAAGATCTTAAAGTTAGATACAAGAAAACAAGATATCAACACAAGATTGAATTCTTTCAACAGAGGAACCATTTCTATGCCTGAATATATAAAATCACTTGAAAAATAATTTAAAAAGTAGAATTTAAAAACTATTCAGCTGCTATAATGGAAAGTCAAGTTTTTTTAAGCCTTTGTGGAAATTTTGTCCGAGAGGATTTTCCATTTAGTAACAGAATCGGTTTCCTTGCTAAGTATATGAAATCCTAAGAGAGGGCAAACTTTCTCTATAAAAACCATCCCCAAACTTGATGAAGACTACAAAATCCAACAAAGGTGGAAACACATGATGTTTCAACCAATCTTGTAAAATGGCACCCAACGCTCAGTCGATCTCTTGTTTTACCTAAACTTTTCTTATGCACAGACACACCTAAGAACAAGAAAACCATTGTGTTATCAACCTACTAAGACATTGATTCTCCCAAAATGAAAGGAGGGAAAGAGATTTATCTCTCGTTAAAAATAAAAGTTCGTTTGGGAAAAATTTCTTGACTTTGTGCATCCATTTCTCAAAATTGTTTATATCAAAGACGTTGTGTTGTCAGGTGTACAGAAATTTCTTTTTCTTTCACTAGATGATCCAATTGATCTAGTGCATTGAACACAGCGAGTAACTATAGGCCAAGCCCAATAGATGATTAACCTCCTAGAGTCGGCCAGGAGCTACAGATGACTCCTGGAATCCATTGGTAGCTTCCTAATGCTCCTGGAATCCATTTGCAGCATCGTAAGATTCCTGGAATCCATTAGGGCTTTGTAATTCCTATTGAGGGCTTTGTAAGACTCCTGGATTCCATTGGGGGCCTCGTAAGACTCTTGGAGTTGATCGAGGGCTTCGTAAGACTCTTGAAGTATATTGGGAGCTTAGTAAGACTACTGTAGAGTCCAATGCGGGCATTGTAAGACTCCTGGAGTCCTTTAGGGGCTTCATAAGACTCTTGGAGTTAATCAAGGGCTTTGTAAGACTCTTGATGTATATTGGGAGCTTATTAACACTTCTGTAGAGTCCAATGCTGGCTTTGTAAGACTGCTGGAGTATATTGGGGGCCTCATAAAACTCTTGGAGTTGATCGAGGGCTTCGTAAGACTCTTGAAGTATATTAGGAGCTTATTAAGACTTCTGTAGAGTCCAATGCTGGCTTTGTAAGACTATGGGGACCATTAGAGGCTTCATAAGACTCTTGGAGCTGGATCAGAGCTTCGTAAGAGACCTGGGGTCTATTAAGGTATTCGTAAAACCAGATGTCCACATATACGACTAAAGACTTGACTTTCAACTGATCTACATTACATTAAGGCACTTGCAAAGCCTTCTTGAATTCTTGGCAAAGATTCTCTCTATTGCATCAATTACTGGTGGAAGATTATCTTTTTCTGGGTGTAGAAACTTTCTACTCAGGGTGTACGCTATCCCACTGGGAGTCGAAGGGTGAGGCTCGGAGGGAAAAATAGCCTTTACTCCAAATGTTCTGCCCTTTACTCATCCTGCCGTTTACGTCACAGGAAAGTCCCTTTAAAAGGGAGAAAAAAAAAAAAAAAAAAACTTGTGAACGGAGACAGACATTGATGAGCTGAATGTATCACTCTGTCTGCCGTATTGTTATCTCAGAGTCGAGCCTCCTATCTAAAAGATTTGTATTTCTTTCTTCATTTTGATAAAATTCCATCTCTGAACCTTTTATGCACTTCCTAACAAGAATGTTTACGCCATTATACCCAATTTTACTCATATAAATCTCATATTGCAGTAATAGTTATATTATTCAATCCTTAATTATATCTCCAGGTTACGATAAGCACTACCCCTTCCCTAGCCCAATATCATTCAGCTACCACAAAAATATCGAACCTAACCTTTGAATCCTTGCATACAGAGTCAGTTGCACCTCCATCTATCCACTCAAATTCAAAATTCTATGTGCTTATTTCCTGTTTATTTTTTGACTCCATTGCAATATTGGGTTCAGGGGTGCAAACCATATATATATATATATATATATATATGGCATGCTACTGTCTTGAGCACACATTTGAGTATGAGTTGTTTTCAGATGTATTTAAATGGATTAACTGAATACATCTTAATAGTTTTTAAGTTTTATTCTATAAAACAACAGAGTTAAACATCTCCATCACTGGAGGAAGCTGTGTTGGTCCAGATGACCAATTCTGGTGAAGTTTAGATATGAACTGAATAAAGTATCGATATCACAGATATCGTATGCTTGGTTTAATTTAGCCACGTGACGGAATCGGAAGACACCTGCATCCGGTGACGTCACAAACTTTCACACGAGGAGACAATGTGTTGACGTTAAGAAAGAATGTCAATTTGCCGAGGTTTTCATTATACGTCCTGTTTACAATTTGAATGACTACAGCAAATCCCAGGGTTAGCTCTTCCAACCAACATGACATATTACGTCATTTGTTTTAAACATGTAATATTAACTATTCTAATCATTACACTAGCTCGGCCAGCTATCTCAATTTTTTTACAAAAATTTAACAACAAGCCGAAACATGGTTATTAGGTGTGACTGGACATACGCATTATTCTTTGTTTAACTTTAGCCATAATCAACTGAGGACGAATGTCCAAATAGGCACATTAAAAAATAATAACAATAATGCATACAAAAAAGATATTACCAAAGCAAAAAGAAAAATGCATGATAAAACCAAGATCATATATATGGTACATTGCTAGTAAATGATTACATGGTACCAAAAAACAATAAATTCTGACTTACATATGATTCGGTAACTTGATAAAGAATAATTGTTACCTTTGTTAGAAACAAGATACTCAATTTTTAGTGCACAAACACGAATTCCTGGTACGTACACGTACCACGGTTTCGTACATATATATATATATATATTTATATATAGGGCTGATATATTTTATTAGATGCCCATAGATTCTGTTATATATTTTATTATATATTTTTTTTTCTCTTTTCTTTTTTAACATTCCGGCTTATATATTTTTATTAGATGCCGAGAGAAAAAAATTATTTATATCCTTTTTTATTTTATTTATTTTTTAAATGTTGTTTTAAATGTATTTTTAACAATGCAAATGTAGAGAATTTCTTTAATTACATATTACTAGCGTACTAATCAGCTTTTCATACAAACATCTTCCCGACAAATTACTCCCTTAGCAAATGAGGTGGCCACTCAAACAGCTTTGAACTGGATTAAATAGGGGGTATTGTCAGGGCTATGCAACTCATTCCTTTTTAGCTGCTTGCTGTGCCGTAACCTACGCCAAACAAGGATGTTCACGGCGATAAATATCACCACCGTGAAACACAAACCAGCCAGTAGTATGGGGTGAAGAATTTCTTTATAAGTCGGTGACAGGTGGTCCTTTTCGGTAAGTTTCATCAACCGCTTTGCCACATTTCCGTTGTATGGGAGAGGAAGTGCTGGCATTGTAGAGGTCCACGTGAAGTTCGCGAAGTAGGCTCGTTCTCTGATGATTGTCCGTAGAACAGTCACCATGGAATTCGGGGAAGTCCCGATACAACCATCTGCTGCGACGAAGATGTGGGTGAAGGATGTGGATCCGTCAGGGCATGATACATTGAAGCCGTCCTTGTCGTATCGTATCCACGAGCCATTATTCAGTCTGCAATTGAATTCTTTATTGTCAAAGGGATAAAGTTTATCCAGACAATTTTCACTTGTATGGGAGAGAGCACCGTCTAGCACTATACCTAACTCACATGAATCCATTAAGTTTTTACGGAATTCAAATGAGTCAGCTGTACATATTTTTCTATCCATTGCGTCTGAACAGTGAGTTAATTGATTTAAGTCTTTAATGACCGTATATGTTTCCTTGTCTGGGGAAATCAATACGTGTCCTGTCAAACTGGATATTACTGGATTTGAGTGATTCGTCATGAAAGTCGGAAATGGTGATATCCTGTAAGATTGCCAGGCATCAGAAGAATCAAAGGGAATTGTAATTCTAATCTTGTTATTACCTACGTTTACTGTAATTAGGCTGTAATAAAATTCAGACCTATGTTCGTCTAACAAATGAACATAGCCTAGTTTATCCCTTCCGTTCTCCAGAACTAATTTTAAGTAACGTATAGGCAACAAATGTGGCGACAATACACCTTTAGTTGCTAACGTGATAGCTTCTACATAATCCTTGGATTTCTCAATGAAATGTGTAATTCTGTTATGTATGTGATCTATCTTTGAATCATAATACGTTAATGTTGCCAACAAATCCTGTACTTCCATAATTTGAACGATATTATCTGAATGTTCATTTAACAAATCCATAATTTTATTGATTGAAGCTAACTGATCCCTTAGTTCTGACATAATCAATTCATCTTTATGAGTCAAGAACTCAATTTTCTTATTTTGATTACTAATTTTAAGACGATTGGAAATTCCTAAACCTAAACTTGCAACAGACCCAAAGATGCTTAATGCAGCATAAATGAACGGATTCCGTCTTTCTTTATGTTTGTGTCTTACAGTCCACATCAAAAGGTCATAAGCCAAAGATCCTGTCTCGCCAGTCTTATTTTTCAAGTCATCAGATAGCATCTCTGCAACTTTTAATGTTGATCCAAGCAAACTCTTAGTAGTCAAATGAAAATGTCTTCTATGCAACTCATCCAATGATGCAGAAAACCTTGAAATGGCGGTTCTTAAGCTAGTGACATCATTCTCTTGAAGAAAAATTGCTTGCATATGCACTTCGACAATTACGTTGGTTGATGTAATAAAAATGTCTTCTTGTCTTTCAACTATATTGCCATATTTAAAACATGTATTTTTAGTCTTAGAACTCATCCCATACGAGAAACATGTCTGAGCGAACAATATCACTCCCAACAACAAAAAATTCATCTTGGAAACCTGTAACGAGAAAAATATATGTAATTACTCCTGTATTAAAAAGAAAACTTTTAATCACACAAAACAGAACAGAATTTTCCCTCACTTCTTTTCCTCTCTTTTCTTTTTAATTTCTTACGTGAGACAATGGTACTATTCTCTCATCCGTGGGTTGGGCTACGTTTTGAATTCTAAACCTATTGGCCGTTAATGTTTCCAAAATGTTAAATGGGCCTTCAAACTTAGGTGTTAGTTTATAGTTGAGCCCTTTTCTGACATTGATTTGAATATAGATGTTATCACCCACGGTATATGTTTTAGTTGGTTTCGCTATTTTATCATGATTCCTTTTCATTATGATTTGTGATTCTTCTAAATTCTTTCGAAGGATATCATATCGACTTATACTTGCATTTATACATTCTTTTAAAGGATTTGATAGATTAGTTGTAGGCGTTAATACATGGAAAGGTGTTCTAACTGGGGTACCATACAATGCTTCATGCGGTGACATTTTAATTGATATATGATAAGAATGATTCAGAGTACTCAGTGCCGCCGGTATTGCAATATCCCAGTTGGGGTCTGATCCCCCTAGTGTTACCCTCAATATATTTAATATCTTCCTATTTGCTCTTTCCACTAGCCCATTCGACTCTGGGTGATATATCATGGTATTAATCTTCTTTATGTTGAGGAATTCACACAATGAGGTAAGAAAGTGATTATTAAATTCACCACCCGAGTCTGAGATTATCATGTGTGGAATTCCATGTTTACAAATGTAACACTCGTAAAACTTCCTAGCGCATTCAATCGCAGTTTTAGTTTTAAGCGCTATTAGTTCTGTATATCGAGTTAAAGCATCTATAATTACTAAGAGGTGCTTATTTCCTCTGTCTGACTCGTAAAATCCTGTTAACAAATCTAAATGTATTCTTTCAAAGGGTTGATTGGGAACAGGATAAGCTCCTAGGCTGACAGGTGTTTTCGTATGCCCTTTGTTTTCCTGACATGTGCGACAATTAGCTATGTGTCTTTTTATATCTGTAAGCATTGTATGCCAATAAAACAATGATTTGGCTTTCTGTGACATTAATATGAACCCAGGGTGTCCATGTAATGGATTTGAATGCAACCAATTCAGGACAGTGGAAATAGGTGAGATTGGTACAACTACCTGGTCGTTAGTTACATGTGGTGTATTGCGGGTTTTCCTTGTCACAGTCCTACACAGAATATTATCTTTGATTATATAATTCTGCTGCTTATACTTTATATATTCCTTTTCTTTATGATTGCCTTTCAAAGCATTTATAATTGTTTCTATTTTCTGATCTTTTCTTTGCTCAGTCTGTAACAATTCAGCACTCCAGCCTAAATCTTCTTGTTCAGATATTGTTTTTACAATAGGCATGGATGTTGATATATCTATTAATTCAGCTAAAGGCTCCGTACAAGATGACACGGGGTTGCATGATAATGCATCCGCAATGATGTTTGCTTTCCCAGGTAAATACCCGATTCTTGTGCCAAAATCTTGAATGATCAAATGCCACCGAGTTCGTTTAGGGCTGTGATTGAAGCCTTTAAAGAACTCTGTTAGTGGTTTATGGTCAGTAAGAACCTTAACGGGATAACCGTAAATTATGAACTTAAAATGCACTAGCGAATTAACAATAGCTAGTCCTTCCTTGTCTATTACTGCATACTTACTTTCGGAAGTTCTCAATTTTCGAGAATAGAAAGCTATCGGGAAAAACTGTTTATCATATTGCTGAAGCAATACCCCTCCTACTCCTAAGTCTGAGGCGTCTGTTGCAATGAAGAATTCCTTACCGAAGTCAGGAAATTTTAAGATAGGAGAACTACACAGTTCATCTTTCAAAGTATTAAACGCCTGTTGATGTTGCTCAGACCATATGAAATCTACGCCCTTCTTCGTAAGATCAGCTAAAGGAGCGGCTATTATTGAATAGTTGCGTATAAAACGCCTGTAATATCCACTACAACCCAGAAATTGCTGTATTCCCTTGACATTAGTAGGTATGGGAAAATTACGTATAGCCGACACCTTATCATGGACTACTTTAAGACCTTGGCTTGACACCATGAAACCCAAATATATCAATTCTGTTTTGAAAAATTCACACTTACTAATCTTTACCCTTAAGTTATGTTGTCTTAATCTCTGTAGTACTAGTTCTAACTTACGTAGGTGTTCTTCTAAGGTGTTGGAAAAGATTACAAGATCATCCATATAGGCATGCAATATATCCCCTAACAAGTCTCCAAACACTATGTTAATAATTCTTGTAAATGTTATAGGAGCACAACGTAAACCAAAAGGCATCCGTAAAAATTCATAATGTCCCCTGGCTGTGCTGAAGGCTGTGTATGGGATACTATCTTCTTCTAATGATATCTGGTGAAAACCTTCAAGTAAGTCCAAACTGGTAAAATATTTATTCTGACCTAACAAAGACAAAATATCGTCAGTACATGGCACTGGGAATCGATCAGGGATCGTTTCCTCGTTTAGACGACGAAAGTCGACGCAGATACGCCATGTTCGATCTTTTTTCGGTACAACTATTAAAGGAAAATTATAAGGGCTATTTGATTTTCTAATGACTCCTTCCTCTAACATTTTACCTACTTCATCATTTATTTCATTCTGGAATTTCATAGGGAGTCTGTACGAGGGTACATATATAATTTTATGCTTGTCTTTTAACCTTATTTGATGCTCGATCACATCTGTTTTTCCTAAGGATCCATCCGTAGTGGAAAAGACATCTGTATATTTAGTTAAAAGTTCAAAAATTTTCTGCTGAATTTCTTCGTCTTGAATGTCCTTACTGATTTTATTTTTAATAGATCGCAAAAGGGACTCATCCGCAACTGATTGAGAGTGATTGATTTCAGCAACGGTAAGAATATGATGTTTATAAACTTCTACATCCAAGATATGTTGATTTTTGTGAATTACTAAAGTGTTATTTAAATGATTACAGACTTCGATATTACATTGCTGATATGAGCCTACTGTATAAATAGCTTGTGTGACAGACAATCCGTTGGTTTTCAAAGTATCGGAAAGGATTAATATTTCAGATCCCGGTAGTGTTTTCTTTATTTGCACTATTAAATTCGAAGGTATGTTTGGTTCGATATATTCCGTGCAAGATGATATTACGGGTGAACGAGAATTCTGCTGGGTCGCGTATATTATTTCTTTATTAGTGAGACAAGTTATTGGTTCTTCAACGTACGTTACGGTTACATTTGTCGTCTCCTTTTTATCCAAAACTGACTTTAAAGTATTAGAAGACTTATAGAATTTCCCTTTGATATACACGCCATGCTTGGCAGGAGCTAAGATAATGTTTTGATTTCCCATTGATGGGTATCCTATAATTACAGCTGGATACATATTAATGTTTTTTACAACAACAAATGTATCGGCAAACGTGCGATTACCGACTCTGAACTGAATATGAGTTATGCCTATGACGTTTAATTCATTATTTCCTATACCTGAAAGTCTAATTCCTTCTTTTTCAATCGGAAAGTTCGAAAACAACAAATGATGCGTCTTCAAATCCATAATATTACGTGGACTACCAGAGTAAAAAAATAACGTAAAGGATATGTGTTCTAAATTTACAGCATATAAGGTTGGCCGTAACTCATTTTGGCTTATTATTGTATGAATTTGTTGCAAATCTACGGGAGCATGCACTGTTTTACTTAATTCGGCCGTGTGTTTCATAGGAAAATCTATTGTCTCACAATTATCTGATAAAACATTAAATTGATTATTCAATACTATTGATGTTGACATGAATGACCTTGACCCAACATCACTCTCTTCCCCTCTAGAGTTAACTATGTGGTATTTGCTTTGCTCTGCACATTCTGAAAATTAGACTGACTTTGCGAGGTCTGGTTTGACGGCCCAGGCTCAGTGATATTTGAAGAAGTGTTTGTTTGTTTCGGACTCTGAACTGCATTGACATTTTGTTGTTTCTTCTTATTGTTAAAATGAGGATTTTTCTTTTTATTTCCATATGGAACTGACTGTGGAATTGACTGTGTATTTCTAGGATATTGTTGTGTCTTACGCGCGTAACATTGACTATAAGAATGTGATGCTGTGTTGTGAACTGAGCAAAATTTCGTTCTACAGTCTGCGCTTATGTGACCTTGACGTTTGCAGCTGTAACACGTCACTCCCGCTACTGGACTGTTAATTACGTTCACTGTTTGTGGTTTTGTTTCATTCTTAGCAAAAACTTGAGTTAACACGGGATCGAGATCTGGACACTTGGACATGTGTTTCTTTATCTGTTTATAGACATCCAATTCCGTACTTGCAGGCATTAACTTCTTATCAAAGCACCGCACTAAAGCTTCAGGCAACATAAGTGTCATGCAAGTTAAATACATTAATCGTAAAAAATCTTTCACGGAGATATTATCGTTAGTAACCCAAGTGGAATTACCTAAAATGTCCTGATATTCGTTAAGCCTATCAGCTATGAGAGCTGCTCTCTCAACAACATTAAGCCGATTCATAGTGGCTTGATTAAGTGTATTTCGTAACGTTAACACTACATCCAAGGCTTCCTCACCCCCATAAATTGCGCGTAACCTAACTTTGAAATCATCCCAAGTAACTGCTTCCTGAAATGAAACACCTCTTAAATACACACTCGCATCCCCCTTAGAAAAATCTATAAAACTTTTAGCTTCTTGTAATTGTACAAAAGGATCTACGATTTGTTTGGCATTTAAATGGGCATCAACGGATGAAATCCATGACTCCACATTTTGTGGCAAGAACCCGTTGACCCGACCTTGAAAAGGAAGGATTGCTGACCTGGCATTTAAAAGCGTCACAATTGGAGGAGGATTAGCCTGGCCTACACCACTAGGTCCAGGGGTAGGGCTGACAGGAGGAGCCATGACTGCTGTATTTTTTTTTTCTATCTCTTTGACCCCTTTCAATTCTATCAAAATATCTATATGAGTACAGACGCCCACTGCGTAAACGCATATGTATAATAAAATTCCCCCAACAATGTTACTAATCACAAAACATTTCCCCCAAGAGTTTATGAAAGAAAAAGGAATTAGCACAAAGAAAGAAAAATTCTAAATGAGAATTCGGAGTTTCTTATAACAAAGTTTAGGAATTCACTCACCCCAGTAATAATTGACTAACGACTTGTGATAACTACACTACACTGCCCAAACTGAAATGAATACAAAATATCTGTACTTAGCTTATATATGAAGTCGACACGTCCTCTCTCTCTCTCTCTCTCTTGATGTTTTGTTAGCGATGTCTCGTTCTAGTTTCTTGTTGAATGTAGTTCTTCCTGGATATGTCTTGCAATTGTTGAACGCCAGTCCTTGGGTTTCCTAGGATGTTGATTGAAGATTCAGGTTGTATACTAACATATGTTGATGTTAGCTTTTCCGTTGGACTTAGTCAAAATTGTAGATTCTTGTAGATAATGTTGAGTTCTTGAAGATCTTTCTCAGGTTTTACAGCTTTTATTTTGAAGTCTTGAAGATCTTTCTCTGGTTTTACAGCTTTTATGTTGAAGTCTTGAAGATATTTCTCTGGTTTTACAGCTATTATTTTGAAGTCTTGAAGATTTTTTTCTAATTCTTAGAGTTTAACCGCTGTCTTAGAGTTTAATCGCTGTCTTAGAGTTCAATCGCTGTCTTAGAGTTTAATCGCTGCCACCATTTATTGGCGTGCTACTGTCTTAAGCACACATTTGAGTATGAGTTGTTTTCAGATGTATTTAAATGGATTAACTGAATACATCTTAATAGTTTTTAAGTTTTATTCTATAAAACAACAGAGTTAAACATCTCCATCACTGGAGGAAGCTGTGTTGGTCCAGATGACCAATTCTGGTGAAGTTTAGATATGAACTGAATAAAGTATCGATATCACAGATATCGTATGCTTGGTTTAATTTAGCCACGTGACGGAATCGGAAGACACCTGCATCCGGTGACGTCACAAACTTTCACACGAGGAGACAATGTGTTGACGTTAAGAAAGAATGTCAATTTGCCGAGGTTTTCATTATACGTCCTGTTTACAATTTGAATGACTACAGCAAATCCCAGGGTTAGCTGTTCCAACCAACATGACATATTACGTCATTTGTTTTAAACATGTAATATTAACTATTCTAATCATTACATATATATATATATATATATATATGGATGTATATATATATATATATATATATATATTTATATATATATATATATATATATGGACGCATATATATATATATATATACATATATGTATATATATATATATATATATATTTATGTATATAAATATATATATATATATATATATATAAACACGTATATATATATATATATATATATTTATGAAAATATAAGAAAGCAAGAAAATCAGTTTGAGTGAAAAGAATTTGGCCCTCTTTCAATTTATTCCCATGCCTATTGATTGACATAGTGTCAAAATTTAAAAACAACCAGCTTTATTTATACAGTTTTTATTGTTTAATTACCCAAAATATATATTTTTTTTCTTTTTATAACGAAGCCAAAAATCTATCCATTGTTGAAATTTGGTGAAAATCAAAACTGTGAGAATTAGTAGTTTTTACGTAATCTTCAAAACTGTGAAAATGCAAATCCGGATCTAGAAAAAGAAATTGGAACTTTATCATGTCTAAAAGTTAATGGATTCGTCCATGTGCTAAGATCTATCTGTGGTTAAAATTTCGTAAAAATCCGTAGGTTTCTTTTAAAGTATATATAAATTGGTGAAAAACGCAAATCCTACTTTAGAATCCTGATCCGGATTCGGTTTATCTCCAAAATTAATGTGGTCTTCCATGACTTAGGATCTATCTATTGTGAGATTTTTGTGAAAATCTATCGAGTAGATTTGACATAATCCTGTCCACAGTGTCTGGGACAAACAGAAAAATAAATTATATAAATATATATATATATATATATATATATATATATATATATATTATATTATTTATATATTATTATTATTATTATTATTATTATTATTATTATTATTATTAGCCAAGCTACAACCCTAGTTGGAAAAGCAAGATGCTATAAGCCCATGGGCTCCAACAGGGAAGAATAGCCCAGTGAGGAAAGGAAATAAGGAAATATATAAATGATGAGAATAAATTAACAATATATCATTCTAAAAACAGTAACAACGTCAAAACAGTTATGTCCTATATAAACTATTAACAACATCTAAAACAGATATGTCATATATAAACAATAAAAAGACTCATGTCAGCCTGGTAAACATAAAAGCATTTGCTCCAACTTTTAACTTTTGAAGTTCTACCGATTCAACTACCCGATTAGGAAGATCATTCCACAACTTGGTAACAGCCGGAATAAAACTTCTAGAATACCATGTAGTATCAACAATCAATATATATATATATATATATATATATATATATACACACATATGAATGGACTCGAAAATATAGTCTCCTCGGCGGAGATGATTAGTCCAGGAAATCTCTCTTTCTAATGTTGGCTCCTTTGTTGATAGTGCATTTAATGTTCTGTAATATGTAATTCCCGCTAAATAATAAACCCAATCTATCTTTTCTCTCGATCGTACATTATTCCAACAATGATATTTACTGATTTTAGAATTAGTTTTGATAAGTCCTAACCTTATTTGAGTATAATGTGCATTTAGCTCTTATTATCTGTGTTTTCATAATCTTAAAGGATACTTCTCTACTTTGTCAGCATGAGCTTGTGGTTGCAGCTGAAGCAGGTGGCAAGATGGTACACACGATCGTTCAATTGACGGTCAGTGACGTCAACGACAATCCTCCTCAAATTGGAAGAACTGCGCCTTCCTTATCAATGTTTCTTGTAGGATATGCCACAGCGTTTTACGTTTTTAGTTAAGTTGGCACTACACGTTTTCTTTGTTGATGATAAGGATGAGGGGATAAGCGAGCGTCCGGATTGCCTGATGTTTGTTTTGTAATTTAATTATACAAATATGTGCACCATTTTGAATAAAATAATTCTATTGAATGGAAAACTGTATACATTTATTTTTTACTTTTTTGTATGAAAAAGAAGTATTGAGTTGTTACTGAAAAATATTGTATTGTTATTGTTGGCATCTGCCCAAAAGGCCGCAATTTATGCCCGCCTTGGCGCCTTTGTTAGTTCAGCGTGGGCAGGCTCTGGAAAGCACGTGGAATTTCTGCATGCTGTGGTTCTGCAGTATTTGTGATGTGCTGAGCTGCCCAGTGTACTCATCATAGTAATAAGTGACCGGTGTTGATGTTAGCTGGAGGCTGAATGCTTTTGGTTGTACAGCAGCTTTTACCAGTGGTTATCTGTGAATTTAGTATTAGAATCGGCGTCTGGAAAATGTAAGTTTATTTTTTTATGTTAAGTGAATCTTACGTGTGGAATTACTGTATTGTATTTTACATCATTTACATTATTTTGTATTTACAAAATATTTACAGTATATATAATGTTTTACATCAATATTTACTTAATTTTTTGTATATTTATTGCAGCTTTTGTTTGCAGCGTCAAACCTCGCCTCTTTGATGGAATACATGAACAAACCAGAGGAAGAGTGTTTGACCTCACCCTTAGTAAAACGTCGATATTCAGAACGTAGCTGCACTGGTGGTGCAGTGTTCTACACCTATGCTTACACAGAATAGTCTAGCCTATCCTTTCCATATTCTCATTTGTTCTACATTTCTTGATATTGAATAGACAGCTTTTAAAAGCCGAGTTCTCGATATCCAACTATTTATAATGCCGTTGGTCGTTCCTATTTGGTAGGTGTCATTTTGGACTAGGATGTTCCTACAATCCTATTTTCCCCGGTTAAACTCAACCACCGGGACGAGAAGTGCATTCTTGAGTTGATTGCTAGATTATGAAACATTTCTGCTCTACTTTTCTCTTGCACAGAAGCTCCATCTTTTTTACAGGCATCCAAAAAGGATAACTGTCTGCTAATGTTTTGTGATCTTTCTCATTCAGTATCAGAATTACTTTCAGAAACCATAACTACTATAGAGCCTCCAGTGCCGTACACCTCTTTGTGAATTTCATTACCTTTGTCGTCGCTAGTGCTTTCCGAACTGACGGTGGCTTGTTGATCGTCAGCTTATGCTGTTCTGCATCCGTCGTTTCGGAGATTAACTGCTGAAGATCCTCTTTCCTTTCAAGCTTCTCAATGACTTCTTATGTCTAAGTCTTCCTTTCTAAACCTTATGTCACTTTCCGACCACATAAGACTCCCAAGGGCGTTCTGTTATTAAGGATGTTTTTTTTTTTTTCTTTTGGAAGCATGATATATAGTAGGCCTTTAGCCCATTGAGTCGAGTAATTGTCAATCGTCTAGGCTATCAGAATCTTCTTTACATCGCAGTTAGATCTCTCACTGTTTCCTTGGGACTGTGTATGTCTTGGAGCTTCGTGAAAATGTTCATGCGCAGGAAAATCAAACCTAATTTTATTGATGACGGAAGCTGTGAGTTCTCTTCCGTTGTCAAACT
>NC_090740.1:88776291-88779904 GCF_036898095.1 Palaemon carinicauda
TATATATATGTATATATATATATATATATATATATTACGGTCTTAAAATCGTTACGGGTTCTTTTAATAAGCAAAATAAATGTCAACAACAACCACTGAAACATGGGAAGTGAATATAAAAAGAAACACACGAAAAAACACAACACGTTTATTCACAAATCTACAAAAACAATAATGTTATTTTTTAGGTTACTTCAACTGACAAATCGAATCAGTTAAAACAACAATAGTAAATGGGAACAGTCAGTAAGGTAGAAATACATAAGGAATAGTTTTTTTCAGCTGATGAGACGATACTGGCTCTATCAAACTTTTGGTCTTCTCTGTTCCTTATCTTGTTATGACTTGGATCTTATCTGTTTCGCACATAGTTCCTCTCTCGTTTTATGTCGTATCTTATCTCTCTTGGACAATCTCTTCTTGAAATTTATATACCCATGTAATGGCGGAGTTAATTACATTAGGCAATGGTCATTTCCATAAAAGGCGTTCTTTTTAACAAGTCTGTGTCTCTATTGGCTTCCTCAAAAATGCCCACTTCAATCACGCCATGGAAGCTTCTAAAAGATATTTCTAATGCAATCTGGACCACGTGTTCTCCCATGATTACATACATCATAAACATGGAAATGCCTGAGGCTTCATTTCTCAAAATATGCTGACTCCACTAATTAAGACGATGGCATCTTGGTCAAAATAGGACAGTTCCTTTATCGAGGCAGGCGCTCTCGGCGAGGCTAGGTTAATTCCAAAATGCTGACGACAGTAAACCGGGCCGTAGTCGAATCTTGTCTCGCCTCGCTGTTCACACTTTGGGAATAGATTTATTTGTCTTTCAAAACATCTCCTTTAGAAGTATTATATCTACCCATGGAAATATATATATATATATATATATATATGTATATATATATATATATATATATATACATATATATATATATATATATATATACAGAGAGAGAGAGAGAGAGAGAGAGAGAGAGAGAGACACACAATTTTCTTATCAGAGATTATTTTCCCCTTATGATATCTATGAAAAGAGTTTTTGATAGACACGTTTGCAATGATGATACCTCATGTATCAATAAGTTATTCAAAATTAAATGCATAAATTCGTAAATGTAGCCAAAAATAACGGTCATTATAAAAAAAATATGCGAATATTAACCCTTTCATTAAACTCATTAGATATATTCAGGGATTTGCTCTGAAGGTAATCATACCGTTTTTTTTCCTGCCTGTGACTGAATTATTGATTCATGCTCCATTACACAAAGTTAATTTGGTTGTAAGAGTATTATTCTCGACGAGGCCATTGCTCTTTCTAACATTCAGAGTTGGTGTTAGAACTGAATCTAGTATCATAGTAATCAATACTGAATATACCTTAAGAGTTTACTGTATATATATATATATATATATATATATATTTATATATATATATATATATATATATATGTTTGTGTGTGTGTGTGCGCGCGTGTGTGTCTGTGTGTGTGTTTGTGTGTGTGTGTGAACCTATTGAGGTGCATATATCTGTAGTGATCACCAGCTTCTCATTGCCACACTGAAATCAAAAGTTTAAGAATTTAACAGAAAGGTAGATAGAATACCAAGATTTGATATAACAAAGCCTCGAGAAGAAGACCAGAAGATCAGAATCCATTTCTAGTGTTAGGGACTTTAAGTGACGAAGAGCACACAATTAGTGAAGAATAGTGTGATATTAATAACACATATCAGTCATTTGATAGTGAAATTTTGGGACATTTATTTAGAAGGAGAAAGCCATGGACATCAAATAATACGTGGTATACTTTGAAAAGGATACAAAGACAGAAATAGATTGATGGATGTTTTCAAGGGAGTAATGAAAATTACAAGGTAGAGGATGCTAAGTATTTTAGTATAGCGAAATCATAAAAGCCCTGAACAATTGGAGAATATATTTAGAAAGGGAAGCTGATGGAGCCTAACAAAACTATAAATTCAAGGAATGGGTATGGTGTATGAATCAATCATAGAATTGTGACTGAAATCTCTACTTGGGCAAAGAAGAAGAATCATATATAAATCATAACGAAAAAGGATCTGTTATAACAAGAGAAGATGAAGAAAGAGAACGTTTGACGGGACATTAAGTGCTGTTAAGGATAAGATATAGGAAGGGAGTATTTTTATTGGTATACCTGAAACTGGTGAAGACCATGATGTAACCCATGAATGAATTCAATGTGTTTGAGGTCTCGGCTAGCATTAAAAGAAACTCAAGATATGGAAAGCCCCTGGATGCGATGGAATAACTGCTCAGATGATATGGGCTGAAAATGAGTGACACCCAGAAAAGATACAAGATTATTTTGTAGAATGATGCATGAAGAGTCAAAACCTGATGATTGAGAGTTAGGAGTGTTTGTGAAAAAAAAAAAAAAAAAAAAGAGACCTGACTGATTACAATAATTACAGAGGCTTCACAATTAAGTCAGTTGGTTTAAAAACATATAGGATGCTTATTCTTAAGGGATTGGAGAGAAAGATTGAAGAAAAGTTGATAGATAAACAATCAGGAATTCGAAGATTTAGTAGTTGTACTGAGCAAGTTTTCATTTTGAGAGATGTTGTACACCAAGGCGTAGATTCTAGAAATTGACTTTTGTTTGCATTTGTGGTCTATGAAAAATCCTTGAAACTGTGCATCGACCAATTTTGTGGAGAGTCTTAGGTTATTATAAAACCCCTTAATTTTGTGATTTGGAAAAGTCTGTTCATGAGCATAGCTATTGCAAAGTTAATGTCAATGGAGTCCTATCGAATGAGCTTCCAATGAACTTCGGAGTACAAAATGGAAAAGTAATGTCACCTATGTTGTTTATCTTTCTCACGGGTTTTGTATTCCGAAGAACAATAGAAGATGGTAAATAAAGACTGGACTTGATTTGTAATAGAAAATTAGTAGAATTGGGGTATGCGGATGTTGCTCTCCTTATTAGCAAAACACTACGGAATTTGCATTGCTTGGATACTAGAATGCATAAAATATCACACGAAGTTATGTTCAAGATAAATAGGACAGAGGTCAGGAAAACGTAATATGCAATGGAAAATGAAATATCATTGGAAGGAGAAACGATTAACAAGGTAGGATAATCAAAGTATCACGTAACTGTGATCTCTAATATAGGCTCTTTATCATTTGAGTACCGTGGAAAAAAAAAAAAAAAACGGACAATTGCTAAGGTAATGAAATTTGGAAATCAAATCGCCTGAAGTTACCAATAAAAATCAGACTATATATCAGTTAAGTCACATCGATGTTACTATTTAGACCTTAATCGTTGCATGACAATGAAACTATGCAATAGATTTAGTAGATATGAAAACAAAGATATTAGATAAATATTGGGAGGTAAATGGTGGGACAGGATTAGAAAGGAAAGTATAAGAGAGATTATTCGAGTGCCATATGTGGATGAGATCATGATGAGGGGTAGATGGAGAAAGTTTCAGCTTGCTCTTCGCACTCCCCCCCCCCAAAAAAAAAAAAAATAGTTCACTAAACGTTTAGTTGTGCTCCTCAAGGTACTAGAAGTGTTGGAAGTCCCAGGCCTAC
>NC_090740.1:88780404-88795404 GCF_036898095.1 Palaemon carinicauda
GTAAGCGTGCCTGGCGCCAATCCTGGCGCCATCTGTATACCTTTTTTGCATAGCTTAACAACTCGGTGTTTTTTCCTGTGTTCATCTTTTCATGGCTTCTCCAACTTCGTCGGCCTCTGATAAGTTGAGTACCATTTCTTTTATGTATAAATGTAGGCTCTTGGTAAATTTTAAAGTGATAAATAGGATTAATCTTTGTTACAAGAGCCGTTGGTTACCGGAGGCGTCATGGACGCTGTCGCTAGCTAGGTATGAGTTTTAGTTAGCCAGAGCGACATTCCCGGTTGTTTTGCTTTAATAAATTTTAGCTATTTAGCGTTACATAGGATTTCCTTTCTCGTGCTTTTAGTATTATTTTGGCGAAGTTTTCGCCAACTCTGGCCTACGCTAGGCCATGTAGCCTAGTCGTTTGGTCTTAGTACTTTCCTGCATGATTTTGGATTTTTGAGTGTTATTTAAAATTTTATTGAAGCTTTAGGCTGTTTTTTACACATTTAAGATTATGTTGAATATTTCCAAGATAGTATACGAGTGAGTTTTCGGTGATTTAGGTAATCGATTCTCTTGGTGCCTAGGCTAAGTTGCTTATGGAGCCTTAGTATACTTTCTCATACTCCCCGGTTGCTTTCTTTTCTTTGGAGAAGGTATGCAATCCCTTTCCCTCTGTTTAAGCCTTGGGCTTAACCCTAGTGGTTTATCTGAATTAACTTTCGATACAACTATACTGGGGTGTTTACTGTACCTCCCTGTTCCAGTAAGTCTGGCTTCAGAGAGTGACAGAACAGCAGAGTTTTTTAGTCTGAGTCCTGTTTGTCTGGCTTGGGGTAGAGTCTCCCTCGCTAGCCTGACACAGACATAGGAGGCTTAGCCTCCTTAGGTCACTGCCGAAGGTTTCTGTACGAGATGATTCCTTCTTTTGTGATCTAACAGACTAGTCCTTGTTGCTGTTCTCGGTGGGAGGATAAAATCCTTTCCCTGGGAGTAGCAACACCTTCCTTGCTTTGGTTCAGTGGGGGTTGGCAAGTATTGCTGGCCTCCCTCCTTGGATCTCCCTTAGGCTAAGATGAGTTTTCTTGGCTGCGGGTGATTCTTCACTAAAGCAAGGTTGGTAGGACCCTCTTTTGTCCCTTCCCCCTCTATCTCCGTAATGGCCTAGCAATTACAGTACTCTACGTCTTTCTACATCTGAACCTAGGATAGGTTAGGATGTGTAATTGACTCAGTCTCTTGCCGGCCGGCAAGGGTCTTCTGCTTTGAGTGCTGCCTGGACCTCCCTTGGTCCCTCATCCATGTCTGCCTGTAGAGCCAGACGGCATTGGTCAGGAAGCGTGAATTAGATTCTCCCCTTCCTTATATGCACTCTTTCGGGTTGCCGGGCTTGGAGGTAGTTTACGCTCTTATCCCGGCATCCATTCTGTTTTCTTCTAGTGCTGTACCCGACCCGGCTGCCGGCCTATGAGGCCAGCAGCCGGGCAGTCGTAGTCCTCTGGTTCTTTTGCTGCTGGCCGGCATCGGCTGTTTACCTTTGCCGGCCGGCTATTGTCAAGCCCTTGTCTGCCGGTCGCTATGAGCAGTGGCCGACAGCCGGGTACTACCTTGTGTAGTTGCCGGCCGGCAGTCATTGCCGGCAGTCGTTGCCGGCAGTCATTGCCGGCAGTCATTGCCAGCAGTCATTGCCGGCAGTCATTGGCTGTTGCCGGCCGGCACATGCATTTGAACCAGCGTTCTGCCGCCTTATAGCTGTTGAGTAGTATACTTTAAAGCTAGTTATGGTGTGTGCCGGCCGGCAAGTGCCGGACAGCATATTACCTTCTATACTGTACCAGTATTCTTCAGTATAACATATACTGTAAGAAGAAAACTATAGTATAAGTTTTGGTACAGCACTGTGTGTTCTAATACTTTTGTGTTGTCTTGTACAGCCCTTTGGTGTTGCCTTACAGGTAAGAAAGTGAGTTCTTTCTTGTCTATTATCCGGTATTTTAAAATCATACCTGAGGTAGGAGCTACACCTGTTTCCTCTGGAAACTTTTCATTGGTTACTCTAGGAGAGATTAACCATACGATTTTATTATATAGAAGGCTGCAACAATTGGTTGTGAAGGAAACACAAGTGTGTGTCTTTCCTTTCTGATTTGTTATGCTAAACTGTGCATATCCAGTGATACGTAGTTCACTTGATACTCAAGGAAATTTCTTCTCTTTACAGGAGGACCATCCGAAGTGCGGAAGTGTTTTCTGCAACGTCCGCAGTAAGAACCTCTGCGGACATGAGTTTTGTAGGAGGCACGCAGCATGCGCTGTCTCCAAGGGTGATATCCAGTATTGAGACCCTCAGGTATGTACTGTGTGCACTAACCTGATAACTGAGGCCTTTGATTTCCCTAGGACGGCGGAATCAAGGTATATAGCAAGGGAGAAGCTTCGTACCTGGGTAAGGGGCTTCCAGAACAACACCTCTGGACCTTATCTTCCAAGTGAGAAGATGAGGGCTTACCTTTTCCCTAGGGCATCAGCTGATGCCATGTTTCCCCAACCTCAAGAGGAGATCCCCCAAGTTCAGATCCAGGTGGATGCTGAAGTCGCGGTCGCCTTACAAGACATCCAGTTGGACGACAGGATGTCTGACGTGTCCGAGCGTCTGGAGGAAGACCTCCTGGCAGGAGCCTAGGATCAAGTTCAAGCCCCAGACATTGTAGAGGAAGAGGTCGACGAGGTGTCGGCTTCTCCGGTTCAGATCCCTGAGCCTATTCCCTCAACATCGTCCGCTCTCCCAGTAGAGCTGGGACAGGCCCTCTCCTCCATTGTTGGAATGATCCAACAAATGCAGAAGGAGAATCAGGACAAGATGGCTGCAATGGAACTGCAGATGCAGAGGCTTGCAGCATCACATGGGCCCCAGAAAAGGCTCCATATGGAAGACCTTCCCTTGTGCTCAGATGCTAACCCGTGGAGGTATGCTGAGCACATGCCGATGAAAGATCGTCATCTCGGATAAGTTGGGTTCAGTTCCCCTAGAGGAGGTGGAATTCTGGCCCAGCAAGGGATCATATCCGGACTGTTATGTACGGTTGAGGAAGGAACCAGCTTCAAAGGAGGAGACAGAGCCGAAGGAGGTCATAGTGATGGACCATGCTAAGGCTCAAGCTTTGCTTTCATCCTCGATGAAAGAGAGGGGCTTCAAGAACTCAAAGGTAACTGCATTGAGTAAGAAGCTCCCTTCCTTTGTGTCCTCTCCTGCTAGAGTCTTCCACTTTTTACAGAAAGGGTTTGCAGCTGTACTAAAAGCAGTCGAGGCCGGCAAGCCTTGCCCCTCCCTGGAGGAGTGTAAACCCTTGTCGCTGGCCCTGCCTATGGACCACAAAGACTGGAAGGACGTCCATCTTACTTTTTTCATTTGGAAGTTGGAGGCTGATATTGCCGGACGTCAGTTCGGCGAGGACCTCCCTAAACTGTCTGACTTTCTTTTGCGGAGAGAGCTCGAGACAAAAGAAAGACTGGCTGCCTCAATGTCGCTTCAGACTACTCTTAAGACGATGGCAAGTGACCCCAAGGTCCATGAAATGTTCATGGTAGTGGCCAAGACTCTTCAGGCCACAGTGACGAAGGATCTTTATAGCTTCGTCAGGGCGAGGAGAGCTTGTAGGGAGTTCGTGTTCACCTCGGCTACGGTGAGGCACGAGCCAAGGAAACTAGTCTCCTCCAACATTTGGGGCAAAGACCTTTTCCCTACCGAATTGGTCAAAGAAGTTGTTGATAAGGTCGCCACGGAGTATAGAAACCTTCTCCAGAAGTGGGGCCTGGCTATCAAAAGAAAGTCTTCACCGGATGACGGTCCTCAACCAAAGAGGAAGACTGTGAGGACTAGGCTACCGTCTCGGCCAGCCAAGCCACTTAGACAGCAACAGCAACTGCAATTGCCATTGCCTTCAGTGCCCCAGATGGTGGCAAAAACCCCGACCACATTCCAGTGGGTACCCCAAGCCGTGTCGACACAGTCCACGGCATTCACCCCAACGTTAGAAGGGCAGTCAACTTCCTTTCGAGCAAAGCCTAGAGGAGCAGCCAGAGGCTCGTCTAGGCGCCCCTCAAGGGGAAGGGGATTCAGGGGTGGTTGCGGTCAGGGAGGCAAGGCCTCAGGACGGCAGTCCAAGTGAGATGATGCCGGTAGGAGGGAGACTTCTGAAATTTCGGGATCGGTGGACCTTCGATCCCTGAGCCCACAGCCTACTCAAGAACGGACTGGGCTGGAGCTGGTACAGCACTCCACCACCGTGCCCTCGGTTTTTCCAACACTCCACCCCCGTTCTGGAGGAGTACATCCAAGAACTGTTGGAGAAAAAAGTGATCCGAAGGGTGAAGTCCATCAAATTCCAAGGGAGGCTGTTTTGTGTTCCCAAGAAAGACTCGGAAAAACTCAGAGTCATTCTGGACTTGTCGCCACTCAACAAGTTCATAGTGAATTGCAAGTTCAAGATGATAACACTGCAACACATAAGGACCTTACTGCCCAAGAGGGCATATTCCGTCTCCATAGACTTGTCAGACGCCTATTGGCACGTCCCAATCAACTGTCGACTCTCCCCCTACCTAGGGTTCAAGCTACAACGAAGACTCTACGCCTTCAGAGCCATGCCATTCGGGCTAAATATAGCCCCAAGGATCTTCACGAAGCTTGCGAGTGCAGCTCTCAAACAATTACCTCTAAAGGGAATTCAGGTAGTAGCCTACCTGGACGACTGGCTGGTGTGGACAGCATCCGAGACAGAATGCTTGCAAGCTTCCAGTCAAGTGATCCAGTTCCTAGAGTATCTAGGCTTCAAGATCAACAGAAAAAAGTCTCGACTTTCTTCATCTCAAAAGTTCCAGTGGCTGGGAATCCACTGGGACCTAATGTCACACCATTTCTCCATCCCGGCGAAGAAAAGGAAGGAGATAGCGGGTTCTGTCAAGAGACTTCTAGATTCCGAAAGGATATCAAGACGCGAACAGGAGAGGGTACTGGGTTCTCTCCAGTTTGCTTCGGTGACAGACCCGGTGCTAAGAGCACAGCTAAAGGATGCAACCGGAGTTTGGAGAAGTTATGCATCAAACGCACGAAGAAATCTGAGAAGACCAGTTCCACTTCGGCTACATACTCTTCTCAGGCCTTGGTCCCAAGCCAGACGTCTAAAGAAGTCGGTTCTTCTTCAGCAACCTCCCCCGTCGGTGACGATTCACTCAGACGCCTCGAAGGAGGGATGGGGAGGTCACTCTCATCGGAAAAAAGTCCAAGGGACTTGGTCCAAGCTATTCAAGACCTTTCACATAAACTTTCTAGAAGCTATGGCAGTGCTCCTTACCTTAAAGAAAGTCTCCCCGCGTCATTCGATCCACATAAGGTTGGTGATGGACAGGGAGGTAGTTGTGAGATGCTTGAATCGACAAGGATCGAGGTCACCACCTCTCAACCAGGTGATGTTGGCCATCTTCCGATTGGCGGAAAAGAAGAAGTGGTACCTGTCGGCAGTTCACCTTCAAGGAGTCCGCAATGTGACAGCGGACGCTCTATCCAGGTTCACACCGATAGATTCGGAATGGTCCTTAGACGCAGGATCATTCTCCTTCATTCTGAATCAAGTCCCAGAACTGCAGATAGACCTCTTTGCGACGAAAGACAACAAGAAGTTGCCCCTGTACGTCTCCCCGTACGAGGACCCCTTAGCGGAAGCAGTGGACGCGATGTCCCTTGACTGGAACGGATGGTCCAGGATTTATCTGTTCCCTCCTCACAACCTTCTGTTGAGGGTCCTCAACAAACTGAGATCCTTCAAGGGGGTAGCGGCAATAGTGGCCCACAAGTGGTTGAACAGCGTGTGGTTCCCCCTGGCATTGGAACTATGGTTGAAGTTTCTACCGCTACCAGATCCAGTTCTGACCCAGCGAGTCCAGAAGTCGACTGTCTGCGCTTCATTACAGAAAACCCGGACCCTACAGCTCATGATTTTCTCTCCCTAGTGGTGAGAAAGCATTTCAGGATTTCGAAAGCCTGCATAGACTTCCTAGAGGAATATAAGTGCAAATCTACTAGAAGGCAATATGAGTCATCTTGGAGAAAATGGGTGGCCTTTGTCAAGGCGAAGAATCCGCAGGAGATCTCGACAGACTTCTGCTTATCTTTCTTCATCCACCTCCATGGTCAAGGGTTGGCAGCTAACACGATTTCGGCGTGTAAGTCTGCTTTGACAAGACCCATTCTATATGCCTTCCAGGTCGACCTCGCTAACGAGATCTTTAATAAAGTTCCGAAAGCCTGCGCTAGGCTCAGACCTTCAGCACCTCCAAAGCCCATTTCATGGTCTTTAGACAAAGTTCTTCATTTCGCTTCTCTGTTGAGCAATGAGGAGTGTGCGTTAAAGGATTTGACCCAAAATGTTATTTTCCTATTTTCACTAGCATCCGGGACCAGGGTTAGTGAGATTGTAGCCCTTTCGAGAGAGGGAGGTCGTGTTCAGTTCCTGGATGGGGGAGAACTGAACCTGTTCCCGGATCCTACGTTTCTCGCCAAGAATGAGTTACCCACCAACAGGTGGGGTCCCTGGAGAATCTGCCCTCTGAAAGAAGATGCGTCTCTATGTCCAGCAGAATGCCTAAAGGTCTATCTTTGTAGAACTTCAGACTTCAAGGGTCGTCAACTATTCAGGGGAGAAACATGAGGTTCAAATTTATCTCTGAATCAACTCAGAGCGAGAATCACATATTTTATTCACAGAGCGGATCCTGACAGTACACCCGCAGGTCACGATCCGAGGAAAGTTGCCTCATCGTTAAATTTCTTTAATTGTATGGATTTTGTATGGATACACTGGCTGGAAGTCTTCCAGAGTGTTCTTTCACCATTATGCGAAGCAAGTAGAGGAACTAAAGAGATCTGTGGTAGCAGTGGGTCGTGTCGTTAACCCTACTGTTTAACTCTGCGAGGAACAGTGGTTTTAATTGGGACGATTAATTCCAGGGTGAGTGTGTAGTTACATACTGTACTACAAACTAAGTGAGGGCACTGAGTTGCCCACGTAGACTGTTCCATTTCCAAAGGTGAACCTAGCATAAGTGCAGACATGTGTGCTGAGCATTTCTAACGCTAATGTGATTGATTTGTAATACAGACTTTTATGACTTTGATACCTCGGTATCTTAAAAGTGGCAATAATGTTTTTTTATTTCAGATAAACAAGTTCTGTTTACTATCATACTTATGCTTAAGGTTTTGGGTTATCCTCTTCTTATATATATATATATATATATATATATATATATATATATATATATATATATATATATATATATATATATATATATATATATATATATATATATATATATATAATTGTTGTTAACCTGTCTATATATTGTCTGTCAATAAACTTGTTCTTAAAAACCTTGCGTCTTCTTCACCTGTGTCAATTTATTGTATAATTGAGCATTCATTCTATGTACTTTATCTGGTATAATTCTAATAGATTATTCCTTTATGCAAGCTATGTTGCATTGGTTTATGCTTTGCCTTAACAGGAGGACTCCATCCCATAAGGGGACGCTGGCGGATTTACAAGTTTCCTCCTATGCGGATATAAACCTTTGTCCAATACAAGTATTGTGCGGAGAACTGGTCGATATTTCATATTGACGTAGTGGTTCTTTACGAACTATGCTTTACTTAATATAGGGTGAGACCACTATATTGGCTTGCCTGGTATTCATACATAGGTATATGTACTCTTCGAGACTCTTCTAGAGTCTAGTAGGACTCTTCCCTGTAGGGGGCAGGAAGCTTTAACATGGTTTATGGTTAGTTGAAAAGATGTATAACGGTAACATCTTAGGTCTCTAGGTCTAGTCCACCGGGAAAAATTACCTCCGGGGAGTACGACACGTTCTGAGAATCCACAGATACAGTAATGCTCTGGTATACTTCCATCAGGACGTCATGGCTTGAGCCCAAAAAACGGATTTTGAGCGAAGCGAAAAATCTATTTTTGGGTGAGATGGCCATGTCGTCCTGATGGACCCGCCCTTGCCTTTCTAAGAAAGGGCTGTAGGACCCCTCCCTACATACAGTATCTGTAGCACCTCGTGTATCGCTACAAGGAATACAGATGGCGCCAGGATTGGCGCCAGGCACGCATACGAATCGGGAGATAGGGAAGCCTTGGGAGCGGCTCCCCCTTTTTCTTTCCCGAATTCGCATCTCGTCAATCACCTCCTACGAGACGAAATCTCTGTCCAGGATGTAGATTGCCATGTGACGTGTCTAGAATACGTCCTCTGATATGTCGCGATATCCCTTTCACGAGGGATACTCGCTCCAGGAGTTAGAATTCTGGTACCTTAAGGTAAATTCTCTGGGAATATCGCCGTAGTTGTAATATACCCTAGGAAGCTACCCTATAGGAACTTCCATCAGGACGACATGGCCATCTCACCCAAAAATAGATTTATCGCTTCGCTCAAAATCCGTTAAATATATATATGTATATATATATATATATATATATATATATATATATATATATATATATATATATATATATATATATATATATATATATATATATATATATATATATATATATATATATATATATATATATATATATATATTCAAATAAGCCATATATATTTTTGATACATTAATGTCTGGATTCTCTTAACGACTTCGGGATCAGAGCCCCAGGCGAAATCATAAAAAGACAAGAGCTTGTGTCCGGCCGGGAATCCAACCCTGGTCGGCAAGCTTGTATAGACAGTGACTAAACCACTTGGCCACGAAGAAAGATAAAAGTCAATGACATTGTCTATACAAGCTTGCCGACCAGGGTTCGATTCCCGGCCGGACACAAGCTCTTGTCTTTGTGTGATTTCGCCTGGGGCTCTGATCCCGAGGTCGTTAAGAGAATCCAGACATTAATGTATAAAAAATATATATGGCTTATTTGAATATGAAAAACACGTCTAAATGTGCAAAAATTTATCATTAATCAAATGCCAAGTAACAAACTACCAATTAGCTACGATGGTGAAGATGGTTTGATTTCAATTCTAAGTACAAAACACCTGAATTCGACAAGTATAAGTACAGGAGAAGTGTCATTGACTTTTATCTTTCTTCGTGGCCAAGTGGTTTAGTCACTGTCTATACAAGCTTGCCGACCAGGGTTCGATTCCCGGCCGGACACAAGCTCTTGTCTTTGTGTGATTTCGCCTGGGGCTCTGATCCCGAGGTCGTTAAGAGAATCCAGACATTAATGTATCAAAAATATATATGGCTTATTTGAATATGAAAAACACGTCTAAATGTGCAAAAATTTATCATTGATCGAATGCCAAGTAACAAACTACCAATTAGCTACGATGGTGAAGATGGGTTGATTTCAATTCTAAGTACAAAACACCTGAATTCGACAGGTATAAGTACAGTAGAAGTGTCATTGACATTTATCTTTCTTCGTGGCCAAGTGGTTTAGTCACTGTCTATACAAGCTTGCCGACCAGGGTTGGATTCCCGGCCGGACACAAGCTCTTGTCTTTGTGTGATTTCGCCTGGGGCTCTGATCCTGAGGTCGTTAAGAGAATCCAGACTTTAATGTATCAAAAATATATATGGCTTATTTGAATATGAAAAACACGTCTAAATGTGCAAAAATTTATCACACATATATATATATATATATATATATATATATATATATATATATATATATATATATATATATATATATATATATATATATATATATATATATATATATATATATATATATATATATATATATATATAATGTATGTATATATATTCAATTCATACATGTAAACTGAGTTGTCAACGTATCTCTTATAGAAACTAGGACTTTGAGTAATAGATATTCATTTGGTTTATAATACCAAATTATTCAAACAGGTTGATGGGATGGCAATGGGGTCGCCCTTGGGTCCTACATTCGCCAATATATTCATGTGCCACTTGGAGGAAATATACCTTGGACAATGTCCGGAAGCATTTTGTCCTAGTTTCTATAAGAGATACGTTGACGACACTTTTTTGCTAGAGAAAAATCCTATGCTGACAAGTTTTTAGAATATGTAAATAGAATTCACCCAAATATTAAGTTTACCATGGAAATAGAAAAAGATAACCAGTTGCCATACCTTGACATTAACATTTCACGTTCAAATAGAGGATTTCTTACAGGTATTTTTAGAAAAGAGACGTACACTGGTTTGGGTCTTATTTTTTTAGCAGTTGTTCGAAATCATTCAAGATTAACTCTATTCAAACCCTTTTATTTAGAGCATATTCCTTATGTTCGGACTGGCATAACTTTCATAAAGAAATTTCATTTTTACAAACCTATTTTACATACAATTGTTATCCTTCACACCTCTATGAAAAAATTGTTAATAAATTTCTTAATGGTATTTTTCAGCCTAAATATAAATGTCCTGAAGTTCCAAAAAAACTAATGTATGTATCATTGCCTTATGTTAAAAATGCTCTTTTCAGAAACGAGCTCACCACAGCCCTCAGCACCCATATGTCAATTTTAAGTTTATATTAAAAAACCCTTTAAATATTTGCAAACTTTTCAGGTTTAAAGACACCCTCCCGGAGTTGATGCGGTCCTTCGTTGTTTACAAGTATACTTGTCCAAAATGTAATTTTGGAAACTATATCGGGTCTACCCGACGATTACTGAAGGTCCGCATCGATTCCCAGATGGGTGTCAGTCATCGCACTGGTTTTATATTAAAATCCCAAGAATTTTCTTCTATAAGAAATCACTCAAACTTATGTAAAACTCATATCCAATACAACCATTTCAAAATTCTTTCCCAAACATCCGATTGCCTTTCGCTCCTTCTCTTGGAATCTCATTATATAGAGAAACTGTCCCCTTCCTTAAATAATCAAACCACCTCCACACCATTACATATTGCCTAACTGCCATTACCTATCATCCCTTGTTGATCTATTTTTTGTTCGTAGTTAAAGCATTTTCTTCAAGAATTTTCTCAAATATTACTATAGTTTTCAGCCACATCTCTTGACAGTAAGTTCGACCATTCATTTACATATATGTATATTTTTTACTCGATTTTGATCACAAGTGTTTTTATCATCATAATTGTAAAGGACCTCTGTTAGCCACATGTTTTTATATACCATCTAGGTTTTTGTAATTTGATTCTTTTAACCGTTTTTTTGATATTTTTTTTTTATACCAAAGCAATTTTAAGCAAAAATGTATCCTTATTGGGTCTTTTCGGTTGGAGTGCCTATCGAATTTTAATGTTTTTTTTATTCCAATGTATGTATTTTGATGTGGAAAACCCAAAAATGATAACCATTTTGTGGAGAAATTATTTATTAACACTTAAATTGGCTTATATCAATCAATATCTTACTGAAATGCTGCGATTTCTCTGTGCGCTTTCTCCACGCAAACTCACATAGATATGAATCTATCATTTGTCGATGATTACCTCCCTGACGTTTTTTTTTTTTTTCATTTTTAAGCTATGCCATAGGCTCTCAATCGTTTGAGTGTGTGCACCTGTTGTAGGATCCACGAAATTTTCACTATGGTTTACAGTGAGATGTTGGAAATTATACCCTTTCAGTTGTTCAATTCCACTGTACGCTTTCCATTGATCGCTTATTATGGTTGTACCAGGGTAGATGTTCTTTTTAATGCATTCAGTCAGGGTTGAGGCATTTCTGTTTTCAACAGCATACAAAAATACTTCCTTTGTTTCTCTGCAGATTCCTCCGAAGACCCATTGTTCCGGCAATTCTCTTCCCCTGTTATATTTCCGTTTGCTGTAATACGTTTCGTCTATTTCCACAGTTTTGTTCTCTCCGCCAATAATTATTGGGTCTTTCAGTATTGTTTCTGCACAAACCTGAAATAGAAAAAAACAAGAATAGGTTAGGTTAGGTTAGGTTAGGATAAGTTTAGGTTTGGTTAGGTTAGGTTAGGTTAAGTTTAGGTTAGGTTAGGTTAGGTTCCGATACACTAACTTACCTCTCTAAGATAATTGTTGAAATTCACTGCTGTGTCCTTGCTAATTCTAAGTTCTTCAATGCAAAAATCTATTGTTGTGTACTCCTTAGACCATGAATATATGAAAATAATTATTTTCTTCAGTGGTAACGTTGAACCCTCTAACCACGTATCTTTGCGAACTGAAAGGCGTTCTTGACCGCATGCCGATTTACTACATCGCCATATAACATTTCCAGCACATTCTTTAAATACCATATCATGCTTCCTTCTGCACTTCTTATTTGCTGGTATAATTTTGTTCTCCTGGAAAAATTTGACTGCATCCAATTCTGTTTTGATGTTTTCAAATAACCACTCTAAATTATACTTCATAGTCAACACTGATTTCTGAAACAAAAATACAACATAAACACATAAGTATTGGTTTCTCCACAAAATGGTTATCATTTTAGGGTTTTCCACATCAAAATACATACTTTGGAATAAAAAAAAAACATTTAAATTCGATAGGCACTCAAACCGAAAAGATCCTAATTATTTTCTAATGTAAACATAATTTCATGTCTTATGTAGCCCTGATGATGGGAATGAATTCCCGAAACGTTGGTGTAGAATATATATGTAAGATGATCCGAAGTCTTCTTGCTGTCCTCTTCATCCTTATATATATATATATATATATATATATATATATATATATATATATATATATATATATATATATATATATATATATATATATATATATATATATATATATATATATATATATGTGTGTGTGTGTGTGTGTGTGTGTGTGTGTGTGTGTGTACATTTATAGATATATTTCACTCGGTATAACGATAAAAGAAATTTACATAGAAATGTATAGAAATTATTCACGATAAAAAATCTCTTAACACGTCATTTAAGAGTTCCTTTTTTATCATTCGATGTATTATATATGGGAAAGGAAATTTTGTTATAGATGTAACGTTAATTCGTATTTCCATCCTTAGCAAATGCAAATCCTTGCTTCACCAACTGATTCACGATTGTTTCTAAGACTAATGGGGAAATGACTTTATGTAAATGTATGCGCTTTGAGAAGGCTCAGACACGAGGCATAAATAGAGGATGACATGATGGTGAAAATAGATTGCAATTTGGAAATGTTGAGAGAGGGGATCCGAACAAGAACTTTAGAGGCATGAAATCAAGTGGTCTCAATATTCATGAAGCGAGAACGTCAATGTTAGATAGAGGTATAGAGCCAATTCTATGTTCAGCGAGGGAGGCGGTAGATCCAGTGGAGATGTTCTGCTGGTGAATCTGTTTAAAGGTCGCTCAAGAAAGACACAGGGAAAGGATAAGTAAATGACCTAGAAACAGATAATGTATACACATTATCAAGGCATAAACTCAATCTCCATCAAGATACAACCAGTGAGAGCCAGACATTGGCAGCTGATGACTCTGAAGGTTTCAATTATAGTCTCACTTAAACACTCCAGCCTTAGTTCACAAGGTTGGCAAATAGGCAGATACTTATGCCATGAATAACGATATATCTTATGGCAGTTTAAGTGCAGTGGAATAGAAACGGCTGCTGTTATTATTATATATATATATATATATATATATATATATATATATATATATATATATATATATATATATATATATATATATATATATATATATATATATATATATATATATATATATATATATATATATATATATATGTATATATATATATTCAAATAAGCCATATGTATTTTTGATACATTAATGTCTGGATTCTCTTAACGACCTCGGGATCAGAGCCCCAGGCGAAATCACACAAAGACAAGAGCTTGGCTCCGGCCGGGAATCGAACCCTGGTCGGCAAGCTTGTACAGACAGTGACTAACCCACTTGGCCAAAAAGAAAGATAAAAGTCAATGACAATTCTTCTGTACTTATTCCTTTCGAATTCAGGTATTTTGTACTTAGAATTGAAATCAACCCATCTTCACCATCATAGCTAATTGGTAGTTTGTTACTTGGCATTCAATTAATGATAAATTTTGCACATTTTTACGTGTTTGTCATATTCAAATAAGCCATATATATTTTTGATACATGAATGTCTGGATTCTCTCAACGACCTCGGGATCAGAGCCCCAGGCGAAATCACACAAAGACAAGAGCTTGGCTCCGGCCGGGATTCGAACCCTGGTCGGCAAACTTGTACAGACAGTGACTAACCCACTTGGCCACGAAGAAATATAAAAGTCAATGACAATTCTTCTGTACTTATACCTGTAACATTCAGGTATTTTGTACTTAGAATTAAAATCAACCCATCTTCACCATCGTAGCTAATTGGTAGTTTGTTATATGGCATTCAATTAATGATAAGTACAGAAGAATTGTCATTGACTTTTATCTTTCTTCGTGGCCAAGTGGGTTAGTCACTGTCTGTACAAGCTTGCCGACCAGGGTTCGAATCCCCGCCGGAGCCAAGCTCTTGTCTTTGTATGATTTTGCCTGGGGCTCTGATCCCGAGGTCGTTATGAGAATCCAGACATTAATGTATCAAAAATATATATGGCTTATTGGAATTTGACAAACACGTAAAAATGTGCAAAATTTATCATTAATTGAATGCCAAGTAACAAACTACCAATTAGCTACGATGGTGAAGATGGGTTGATTTCAATTCTAAGTACAAAATACCTGAATTCGACAGGTATAAGTACAGAAGAATTATCATTGACTTTTATCTTTCTTCGTGGCCAAGTGGGTTAGTCACTGTCTGTACAAGCTTGCCGACCAGGGTTCGATTCCCAGTCGGAGCCAAGCTCTTGTCTTTGTGTGATTTCACCTGGGGCTCTGATCCCGAGGTCGTTAAGAGAATCCAGACATTAATGTATCAAAAATACATATGGCTTATTTGAATATATATATATACATATATATATATATATAT
>NC_090740.1:88807904-88817904 GCF_036898095.1 Palaemon carinicauda
CACTAATCCCTCCCAAACATCGCCAATGTGACCTCCTTTTAGGCAAAGAGAAGATTTTCTCCACTCTCAACCTCAGGAAGAGGTATTATCAGGTACCCATGAACCCAGAAGCCACACCCAAGATCACCATCATCACCCCTTTCAGTGCATACCGTTTCAATTACTACTCTTCTGACTTTCGAAGTGCTGAGACCACTTTTCAACATCTTATGGACGTTCATCTTAGGAGACCTCCCCTTCTGTGCATGTTTAGCTGATTATTTTTATTATGACATTCTTCTCTTTTCTTCCTCCAGAGAGGAAGACCTCCATCATCTATGCTTCATGCTGGAGCACTTATAAAAGCCTTTTAGTCTGGTACAAGTTTACGTTTGACATCAACAAAGTATCATTCTTAGGGCACCGTATCACTCCTCAATGATTCCACCATCCACCCACTTTGAGAAGATAGCAGTCCTTCACAACTCTTGCAAGACCTCAACCATCCAAGCACTGCAAGAATTCTAGGGCATGATCTACTATTGTCACCGTTTCCTGCCAGCCATCACCACCACTCTTACCTCCCTTTACACCTCCATAAGAGCCAGCCAAAATACCAGAAGTTGGGTCCCCTTCAGGTAAGGGACTTCTACAATGCAAATAAGGCGCTATCAACCTCTGTTGCACACCATTCTGCAGTACCACATGCTCCTCTCCTTCACTGCAACGGTGCCAGTAACGTCAATATTGCAGCAGTACTCGAACAGGTGGTCAATGGCTTGCCCCAGCCTTTGGCTTTCTTCAATAGAAAACTGTCCTAGGAGGGATCCTGCTACTATACTTTCAACCACAAATTGCTGGTGGTGCATTTGGCTGTCCATGACTCACGCAATTTCTTGGAAGGTACGTCTTTCATCATTTGCACGAACCACATGTCTCTGGTGCACGCTTTAACTTGATAGTCCAACACCATCATCTCTGCATAGGCTGAATAAAATTGCATCCTTCAACAAGTCCCAGGGAAAGGGGATCCTGTTGCTGATGCTCTTTTACAAAAAAAAAAAAAAAAAAAAAAAAAAAAAATACATTGGCTGCTATTCACCTGGGATTGGATTATAACACCTTAGCAGAAGCCCAATGAGATGATCCAGAGTACCAAGCATGTAGGAGATCCTACACATCCCGCTGTTGTGAAGAAATCCCACTGGACAACTCCAACGACATAGTACTCTGGGACACCAGTACTGGTAGACCTAGATCATGGGTATCCACTCCCATGATTTATTTCATGGCCTTCCACATGCCTCACAACGATCTACTGCACAGCTTCTAAAGACTAAGTTCATTCAGAACAGATTTATTATGTAAGCTGAGGATTGGGAACTTCTTGCCAAACCTCAACAATACATCAACACACGAATTCAGAAATAGTAACCTTTCCAAAACCTCCACGTCATTTTTCCCATCTTCACATTGATGTAGTAGCCCCCATACCCAAATCTCGAGGTTATTGCTACCTATTTAACGTCATTGACCGCTCCGCTCGTTGGCCTTATGCTCTTCCCACGGAAACTGCTACAACCACCTCATGTATATCAGCTTTACACTGATGGTGGAGAGTGAGATTTGGTATCCCTGAGCATATTAGTTCAGATAGGGGTGTTACTTTTACCTCTCAATTATGTGTGTTATTAGCAAATCTCCTGGGCATCACCCTACATCAGATAAACGCCTACAACCCTGCTGCCAATGGGAATGGTTGAACTTTTTTATTGCATAATCAAAAGAGATTTGATGTCCCGCCAGAAGGACTCCAACATGTTCACTCAGCTTCCTTGTCTTCCTTGGACGAAGAACCACTTTTAAAGACACACTGGATGTCTCAGCAGATTGAATGGTGTATGGTGACTCGTTGGTCAGCCATGCCAGTTTTTTTTTTTGCCACAGCCTACTCCAATAATATCCAGCACCTATGTCACGATGTGGGAAAATTTATTTCTTTAACCCGACTTACGAGCTCCCAGGGGACAACACATACCGACATATCTACACTCATCATGTTTTCCTGTGCAACAACACTAGTAAGCCACCACTAAAGTCCTCCTACAGTGGCTCTTCATTTGCGATCCATCATAAGTAGAAAACATTCTTAGCTAACATGTGTGAAAAAAAAAGACTGAAGACTGAGTGTCCAATGATCACCTAAAACCTGCATATCTCGTGCTGGATGACCCGCCTGTAGTACGCATTTCTGGAACAGGGTGCCTTATTTCATATATATGTCATTTATATTTGGGAACACAGTTCTGGACGTGTTCCACACCAATCACTCTTTCCTGCATTGTTGATAGACAATGCAGTGTTATCATGTTAACTAATGCTTAATCAGGTTTTTTCTTTTTACTGAATGTAAACTCAACGATTATTTAATAAAGTTCACCCCACCTCTCGGTTATCATCTAACTGGCCTCTCACACATTACATTTGGGAGACAGTATTCTATGCATGAACATGTTAATGGAGAATTAAATGGTTATCAATAAAAATTAATATCTCTGTTTAAGTGCTGTCGTAACATGAAACAATTTTCGGGCTATTTATTTATTTATTTTTTTTTGGATGAAATACAGATATAACATTGAATAAAGAAGATAAATTGAGCTTTAAAATTTATTTTATTCTATTCAACCAAGCCAGAATCTGTGGTTGAAAAATTAGATTGCAAATCTCCATAACAATCACCTATAAGTCCATTTTCCTGGACTTTCCCGAAGATGATAGCAAGGGGGAAAGTAGGAGCATTATCATTGATATCTCTCACAACCACTGTGACTACAGTCTCTGCCACATGAACTCTTGACCATCTTCTCAGACCATCTTCCTCAATGCCATACATTCTAGACCTATGGTTAAGATTATTGCCATCTTTTTTTACTATTAATTCCGGTAAGAGAATCATTGTAGTCCTGGCACCCACAACCTTCTCGAAAAGGAAATCGTTTCACGAGTTTTTTAACCATTAGTTCTCCCAAAATCTTCTCTGTGTTCGTCAAGTATTCTTGTTTCAGGACTTAATCAGTATTTCCTTCTGTGAAATGACTGGATTTTGTGGATGATATTTTTCGATGGAGAGTTCTTGGCACCATTCACGTTCAACCGGGTTCTGGTTTCTTAATGCCTCCTATCTCATTTCGATACGGGTATAGGGTTCTTTCATGTCAAGGAGCGGATATTAGTGCCTTACCACATTCATGTCAACTACAGTCAGAGTTAAGTAGCTGTCATCCTTTTCAGGAATGGAGGTGTTCATGGAGGTCTTGAAGCTGTGAAATAGCTTTCGATAAGGGCACCAACCTTGGTCCTTAGGCCTTCATCGGCATTTAGATGGCGGGTGCGAACAGGTCTGGGGAGGAGTAATACCCAAGAAGAATGCAGTTGGTTCACTTCCCGAGGAGAGCCATCTACGGCAAGTAGCAAGCAAGCGATACTTCTCATTTATCTGTTGGTGAGTGAAGCCTTTCATCCCCAAACGGCTATTGAATGAGCCAAAAAAGCTTGGCTGTACGAGAAGTTAGCGATTAGAGAGTGCTGGTGCAGAAGGTATTTCTTAACAGCGTTATGGGCTATGGGGATGACCCCTTGTCCGAAATGCCAATCTAAGATATCTGTTAAAGTGATGTCAGGGATTGGTACGAGGACATAATCTACTTTGCTGCTTAAGTAAATCACTCCATTGATGCAAAACTGGACTTTGGTGCACTGGAACCATGCAAAGTCTTCTCTGATGGCAAAGAAATGCAGTTTCAATGATGCCGCATTGGTCACAGAATCAGGATCAGTGGCTGGCATCATAAGAAGGGTGGGTCGTAGCATAGGGGCTAAAAGGAAAAAAAAAGGGGGGGGGGGGCGGGTCAAGAGCTGATCACTCATAGGTCGTCTGTGTGAGGTGCTTGTGAAATAGAGGCTAGGTGAATGCAAGTAACCTTTATTCAACAGGAAACAAGTTCATATCCAAGCAAAGTCAAGCTCAACCAGGTTTTGCTATCAATACAGGAATGAGGGAGAGATAGAGAAATACGGCAATACGTCATAGTTTACAAGTGTCTGAAACATATCCAGTACAGGATTCACTCTTTATTATCAGCATTTGCTGTGAGGAATAATCTCGCGTCACCCTCCTTCTCTAATAGTCAGTTACCCTTAAGTTCACTTGATTGAATATACTGTCAATTCATTTGCAAAAATTTCAGGTAAATTTATCTATTTCTGGTTCTCCAGGTTTATTCCCATGCAGTGATAGATTCCTCCAAAACCACTCTGATGTTTTTTTTTTTTTTTTTTTTTTTTTTTTATAAACTATACTCAATGTAATTTTGATAAAACTTTATTACTTAAATTGAAGCAATGATGACAGGGCTTTTTATGGATGAGTTAGATTTTGAGACTTTGTAATGGGCAAATTGCCTTGGCAAGCATTATTTGATCACCCGCATACTCTAGTAGATACTACTGAACACAAATAATATAATATAATCTTCATCAGCACTAGTTAACTGAAGTTAAATGGAGAAATAAAATGTTACATTGTAAGGTTAAATTTAATTTGTAAAGGTTAACACACTTTTTATAAACAACTAGCAGAGGCACCGGGCGTTACCCGGGTATATTTGCCCTTGGATTTTGAATGTGGGCATGAATCTCCTTCATCCACAAATTTTGCTCAATTGAAGTCATCTGGAAAGCATTATTGTAAAGTTGCGTGTTTTCAAGAATATGTTATTCAGGAGGCTCACCTAACAAAGGCAGTTTAATTTTCCCTCCACTGCAACACAATACAGGAGGTTTATTCTTCAATTTATGAACATCATGGTGATTACATTGTTGTGACATTGGTCAAATTTGTGCTGTGTATTCTCTTTCATATTGGTATCTTGGATTATAAGTGAAGGCAATAACACACCAATGTGCAGGATTATAAAGATATATTCTTGCTTCTCAATACCTGACACTATCAACATGGTAACTATTCTATGTTCCTTCTGATGTTTCTTAGTTTAAATGGACAATCTTTCTTTGTTGGTTATCTTAAAGTCAAGCCATTCTTCGATTTCCTTATTCCTGACTTCCTATAGCTAGGAACTATTTGGGTCTTCCTTCTGTGATTCATATTTAGCTGCTATTCTGTTTGCATTGATGCCCCTCCCTGAATTCCTCTGCTCTTCATCTTCAGCTTCACTTCTAGCTGACATGTTGCTTGTATCTGTGTTACTTCATAAATTCATCTGCTCCTTGTCTTCTTCCTCAGGTCTAGCTGCCATTTTGCTTACATTAGTGTTCCTTCTTAAATTTATCTGTTCTTCCTTTTCTGCTTTACGGCTATCTGCTATTCTACTTGTATATTTTTCTTTTTTTATTCTTCAGCCTGTGTTACATTTTAACAGCCATTCTACTCCCGTTGTAAATTACTCTGCTCTTTGATTTATCGCTCTCTTTTTCTTTTAAGTGAATTTGCTTTATCCGATTTACTGAATGAAAACCTTTTTTTCTTATTTTTGATTGCATCATTTTGTAGAAAACTAGAAAAATCATAGAAATTACATAACAGTCATCATATGAACATCTTTATTATTATTATTATTATTATTATTATTATTATTATTATTATTATTATTATTATTATTATTATTATTATTATTATTATTATTATTATTAAGTAGAGAAGGCCTAGGGTGTGAGCCTATCCGATTTCATGGAATAGAGTTTTTAGGGTTTGTAATTATGGGTCTTGTTCACCCCTAAGGTGAATCCTGATAAAAATACAAACAGAGGCGTTAGCTGTGTCGATAAAAATTACATAAAATTTGATCATTAAATATTTTGTAAGTTACTTGTACAATTCTCCTTAGAGAACACGCAGACACCAACAGAGATTCTGTTTTAGGATTTTGAAGTGTCATAATTTTTTTCAACTATAGATAAGTTTTTCATATCTGCATAAAATACAATAGTGTAGGATATTTTTTTTTCTTTAATTCTAGTAGAAAGGAAAATCCGAGTAATTCAAACATAGTCAAGAGGTTTCAACATCGTTGACAATAAATGGTTCTCAAGTGAATTCTTTTCGTAATAGTAAAAAAGAATACTTTATTTCTTTTACTAATTTATAATAACAGATACCAATTCTTATACGAAGAGTTCTGTCTTTGAAAAGAAAGACAACATCGGTTAAAAATTAAACAAAATGTAACAAAGTAAATATAGGAAATGTGATGTGGGCCAAATATAGGAAATATTCTGCCAAGCGTGAACCTTCGTTGACGCTGCAGTCTTCAAGAAAGACTTGCAAAACTTGAAGAAATAAAAAATTCCCATATGTTTCGTAACTCCTACGAATACCAGATGAAAACAAACGTTAAATAGTTATTCTTGGTTCAAAAATATAGAAGCATTGTTGTAATTGTGTCTTGATTAGGGTACGTACTACGTGAGATGTATAATGATTTTGCGTCTAAATGTAACCGAAAAAAAAGTTTAATTAAGATTATTTGTTATTATCCCACAATTGCCATTTTTTTCCAATTTTATCCGTTGCATCATCTAACATATTTTAACAAAAAAATCAAACAAGGTTTGAAAAAAAAATCTCCAAAAAGTTAAAACCTATAAGGAACAATAAAGTTAAGAAAATTATTAATAATTGGCGAGTTTGTGCTTTAAAAGATTTACATATAATGTGATATTATTGACTATAAAGTCATTTGCTCAGAATATATATATATATATATATATATATATATATATATATATATATATATATATATATATATATATATATATATATATATATATATATATATATATATATATATATATTTATAAATCGATGATTTCATTGGAATCCTAAGAGAAATGTATTCGACATGCCCCAAATATGGTAATTCTTATGATGTTGGTACCATTCTTTCTCTGAAGTCGTTCTTGATATATCGTTGTTCCAAGGGGGCTGAAATTTACATAATATATTGTATATTCACTCCTTGATTGAGGAGTTTATTCAAATTCTAAAGACAGGCTAGATATAACCAAAAATATTTTAATATCTTAAGGGCCAAAGAAAACATAAAGAAAAAGAATTACATTAACAGTAGAAAACTTTCCATTCTATATATATATATATATATATATATATATATATATATATATATATATATATATATATATATATTTATTTATTTATTTATTTATTTATACATGTATACATATATATATATATATATATATATATATATATATATATATATATATATATATATATATATATATATATATATATATATATATATATATATATATATATATATATATATATATATGTGTGTGTGTGTGTGTGTGTGTGTGTGTGTCTCTGTGTGTGTGTGTGTGTGTATCATCACCATCGTCATCATCATCATCATCATCATCATCGTCTCTTCTTACGAATACTGACGTGGAGGGCCTCGGTTAGATTTCACCAGTCATCTCGATATTCAGTTTTTAAATTGATACTTCTACATTCAACATGTTATACTTTACGCTTCATGTTTCTCAGCCATGTAGGCCTGGAACTTTCAACACTTCTATTGCCTTGAGGAGCACAACAAAACGTTTGGTGAACTAATAGTTCTTGGGGAGTTTGAAGAGCAAGCTCAAACTATCTCCATCTACCTTTCATCATGATCTCATCCACATATGGGTCTCGAATAATCTCTCTTATACTTCTCTTTTTAATCCTGTCCTACCATTTACCTCCCAATATTTATCTGATAATTTTTTTTTCATATTTACTAAATCTATTGCATATTGTTTCATTTTCCTGTAACGATTCATTTCTAAATAGTAACATCGATGTAAATTAACTGATATATAGTCAGATTTTCACTGATATTTTCAGGCGATTTGATTTCGAGATTTTATTACGCTAGCAGTTGTCCGTTTCGCTTTTTTAAATCTTCCACGGTACTCAATTATAAAGAGCCTGTATTAGAAATCATATTTATATATGATACTTTAATGATCCTACCGCGTTAATCGTTTCTCCTTCCAATGATATTTCATTTTCCATTGCATATTACGTTTTCATGACCTCTGTCCTATTTATCTTGAACCTAACCTCGTGTGATATTTCATGCATTTTGGTAATCATGCAATGCAAATTACGTAGTGTTTTGCTAATAAGGAGAGCATCATCCGCATACCCCAAGTCTACTAATTTTCTATTACAAATCAAGTACAGTCATTATTCACCATCTCCTATTGTTCTTTGGAATACACAATCCGTGAGAAAGATAAACAACATAGGTGACATTACTTTTCCATTGTGTACTCGGCTGTTCATTGGAAGCTCGTTCGATATTACTCTATTGGCATTAACTTTGCAATAGCTATGCTCATGAACAGACTTTTGAAAATCACATAATTAAGAGGAGTTTTATAATAACGTAGGACTCTCCACAAAATTGGTCGATGCACAGTTTCAAGGATTTTTCATAGACCACAAATGCAAACAAAATGAAAACTTGCTCGGTACAACTGCTAAATATTTGAATTCCTGATTGTTTATCTCTCAACTTTTCTTCAATCTTTCTCTCAAATCCCTTTAGAATAAGCATCCTATATATTTTCTAATCAACTGACTTAATTGTGAAGCCTCTTTAATTAATATAATCAGTCAGGTCTCCTTTTTTTGCCATTTTCACAAACACTCCTAACTCTCATTCATCAGGTTTTGACTCTTCATGCATCATTCTACAAAAATAATCTTGAATGTATTCTTGGTGTCACTCATTTTCAGCCCATATCATCTCAGTAGTTATTTCATCGTATCCAGGGGCTTTTCATCTCTTGATTTTCTTTCAATGCTAGCCTAGACCTTAAACACATTGAATTCATTCATGGGTATAACATGGTCTTCACCAGTTTCACGTATACCAATGAAAATACTCCCTTCTTATCTCATATTCATAACAGCACTTCAGTGTTCCAGCAAACGTTCTCTTTCTTTATATTCTTTTGTTATAGTAGATCCAGTTTTCTTTATGATTTAAATATGATTTTTCTTCTTTGCCCAAGTAGAGATTTCAGTCACAATTCTATGATTGATTCATACACCATAGCCATCCCCTGAATTTATAGCTTTGTTAGCTCCATCTGCTTCCCTGTCTAAATATACTCTCCAATCGTTCAGGGCTTTTATGATTTCGCTATCAATACTAAAATACTTAGCATCCTCTACCTTCTAATTTTCATTACTCCCTCGAAAACATCCATTAATCCATTTCTGTCTTTGTATCCTTTTCATTGTATCCCACGTATTATTTGATGTCCATGGCTTTCTCCTTCTAAATTAATTTCCCAAAATTTAACTATCAAATGACTGATATGTGTTATTAATATCACACTCTTCTTCACTAATTGTCTGCTCTTCGTCACTTAAAGTCCCTAATACTAGAAATGGATTCTGATCTTCAATTGCGAATTTTTTTTTTTATGGTCTTCTTATAGAAGCTTTGTTATATCAAACCTTGGTATTCTACCTACCTTTCTGTTAGATGCTTAAACTTTTAATTTCATTGTGGCAGTGAGAAACTGGTGATCACTATAGATGTATACACCTCAATAGGTTCACACACACACGAACACACAAATACAAACACAGACACCCACGCACACACACATACACACACACACACACACACACACACACATATATATATATATATATATATATATATATATATATATATATATATATATATATATATATATAGTATACTGTAAAGGTATATTTAATATTCATAAATATGATACTAGATTAAATTCTAACACCAACTCTGAATGTTAGACAGAACAATGGCCTCGTCGAGAATAATATCCTTACAACCAAATTAACTTTGTGTAATGGAGCATGAATCAATAATTCAGTCAGGCAAAAAAAAAAAACGAAAAAAAAATTAATTCATTTAATTTTGAATTTTTTATTGAT
>NC_090740.1:88822904-88825404 GCF_036898095.1 Palaemon carinicauda
CTTACTAAACAAAGCATCCATGCCAAATAGGTATGTTAATTTCATGTACCATTGTTATATTCACAAGATGCAAATAATTAAGTTATCTTTAAAGATATCAATGTCATGACATTATCTGAGCATTTAATTTATACTTTACGTTACTTGTTATTTATTGAAAAAGATTGCTAGTCTTGTATATCTTAATTTGTGAGACCGTTAAGTCATAACGTCTGCATCCTTTAAAACCTATTCGGAATACTTGCATCTTCCAGTACCAAAATTTTGCCATATATACATACACACACATACACACACATATATATTTTATATACATATTTTATGTATGTATATATATATATATATATATATATATATATATATATATATATATATTTATATATGTACATATATATATATATATATATATATATATATATATATATATATATATATATATATATATATATATATATATGTACATATATATATATATATATATATATATATATATATATATATATATATATATATATATGCCTATATATATATATATATATATATATATATATATATACATATATATATTTATAAACATATATAAACATATATATATATATATATATATATATATATATATATATATATATATATATATATATATATATATATATATATATATGTACGTATATATATATATATATATATATATATATATATATATATATATATACAAATACATATATATATATATATATATATATATATATATATATATATATATATATATATATATATATATAAAATATATATATATATATATATATATATATATATATATATATATATATATATATATATATATAAATATATATATATATATATATATATATATATATATATATATATATATATATAAATATATATATGTATATATATATATATATATATATATATATATATATATATATATATATATATATATATATATATGCATGTATGTTTGTATGTATGTATATTTGTATCTATATTTTCTATTTTCTATTTTTATATTGTACACATATATGTATTATTGATGTTACAAAATGGAAATTGGAAGTATGAAACAATGTTTCTTACTAAAAGCCAGTTTAATAAAGAAATGAAACTTAAAACTATATTTATGATTGTTGGTGAATTATGAATTACTCATCCAAGAAGGAACACAGGCAAAAAACAATAAAACAAATACAAAGAAATTTTCATCGACAATATAAATGGATAAATCAACACATCTAATACAGATGAAAAATTCAGTAATAATACCAGTGATGAACTACTCAACGATAACAACAAAGATGAATACCTCAGCAATCCCACGAAAGGAATAGCCAATAGAAATAACATCGATGAACAAATTAATAGTGATAACAAAAATTAGCAATCAACGATAATAACACAGACAATTCAACAGAAAATGCATGGAGGAACTTCTCCGCAGGAATAACAGGGATGAGCAATTCAACAGAAGTAACACAGATGAACAATCCAACAGTAATAACTCTCATCAACCAAGTTAACCCCAGATGGCAGTTAGCAAGAGATGGTATATGAAAATGCGCTTAGATATATGGCAACATCAAATTGCGATAGCAACGTGCAACTCCTATTGGTGTGTATCTGGAAATGAGAATGTAGATCTACCGGTAAAGAATTCTGCTGCTGAGTTTCTACCGAGACGGTATTTCACTAAGAAAACAAAATTAATAATAAACACAGCGTTTTTAGTCCACTGGAGGACAAAGGCCTCAGGCATGTCTTCATTCATGTCTGGAGTATCGCCAGATCTGAAACTATAGTACGGAAATTCCGAAATAAACAATGACAAGCAGTAAAGAATTTAACTACGATAGATAATGTAATTTCTTCAGTGTCAAATGTCAGATTTTGGTTTTACCTGTGTAAAAAAAAATTACTGCTTTATTTGAAAATGCTTCTGCGTACCTGAAACTTTATGAATGTATTCATATTTCTATGAAAATGTGGAACCATTAGTATTTTGATGTTATAATTTTTTCCCAAGTTTCAAACTTATCCTCCTTTTGTTAATCTAGATCTTAGTCTTTTTATATACAATGATTATTTCAAATAAATAAACTACATGTCTTTGGTTACTTTATTTCAAAATGCAGAAAATTATAGAGCGTAGATTTTGGTCTTATTTCCCTACCGACGAAAATAGCAGGATATGCGGGTGTTTTCCTAAGCAACTAACCACTGATCTTTGGAATGAAGAGAGAGAGAGAGAGAGAGAGAGAGAGAGAGAGAGAGAGAGAGAGAGAGAGAGAGAGAGAGAGAGAGAGAGAGAGAGAACAAAAAGTCAATTATCGAAGAAAGCTTTTCTAAACAAGGATGATGATGACGTTCTGAAGAGACTTCCATAATTGATGATGGATTTTCTAAATGGATCTGTTTTTCCGTAAAGGCCGAGTCAAACTGATGGGCGGACTCATTTTCTATAATGAAAATCTATATATATGAG
>NC_090740.1:88827904-88832904 GCF_036898095.1 Palaemon carinicauda
GGAAGGGATAAGCTACTCACAAGAAAAAGGTCACCATTTATGGGTTTTCGTCTTATGAATACTCTTGCAGGTGCTCGCATTCTTTTGCAATAAAAGCACATCTATAAATCCACATATGGCAGTAGAAGAACCATTCATGATCGCAGGGGCATTAATCCTGGGGGGTGGGGGTATTTGGATCTCGAAGGAGCCCTGAAGGAACATATATGACTTGAGATACAGTTTTAAAGTAAAACTCTTTTGATATAAGTAAAAAGATGTGGCCTAAATATTTCAGAGGTCAAATATAAGCGAAAAAAATGGGATAATTTTTTAACTTCTCTGATGCCAAAGATGATGTTAAGTATTAATTGAAAATATATGCTAAGTAAATTTTCAGGATAATATAACACATATCTCTTGGATAAAGTAAAGAAAAAGTAGCAACATAAGATTAGACCTTCATTCAAGGCTTATTTATCCTTGGTTTAACAGTGGGGAAAGAAGTATAATACACTCTTCGACTTATATTCAAGGGTTGATTATGATGATTTTACTCTAGTGGGTCTTGTAGTAGAGGTATGCTTCCTGTTTACTTCAATTCAAAGTTCCTTTATGATGATTAATCTGTTAGAGATGAGGTGTGGTTTAATGTTTGCACTTAATTTAGGGTTTATATATGGTGGGCTCACATTTCTGGATGAAGTATGTCTTGCTTTTACCTTCATTTAAGGCTTAAGGCCGATTCACACGACCCGTTTTCTTTCCGACAGGCTGGGTGGTGGCTAACCTCCGTCGAAATGTATTACATTCACACGAGGCATTCCGTATCCGTTTACCAGCGCGCGGTTTTCATTGTATACTTAGAATCTGTCAAGTGAACACCGAGTAAATTACGATAACTTTGACACTATAAGATGTGGGTTGATAACTGTGTTGATAAAATAAGTTATGCAACTCTATACACCATGCCAAGAATATTAAAATTATGATAAACTCACCTGTTTTATTTAATGCCTCTCCAGTCATTTTCCAAATCTTTTATTTATGTAAATTATTTCTATACATCTTGTTTGCCATGTCAAACATCTCCTCATACCCATGAAAAAGTTGAATTAACCTCTAATACATGATGTCATTAACAACCTAACTCTAAATTTTATGACTATAATATGATGAAAAGTCGGGGTCGTAGGCCACGAAACGAACGGGTACGATACAGGTCCTCATTCACACAAAACATCATCCACACTTTGGTTGGGACGGATGGCTAACGGCCATCAGACCGGGCGAGGTTTCTTGGGAAGGAAGCCGAGCCGACTCGGACGGCTGACGTCCGAGGTTCGCCGTCTGCCTGACGGGTCGTGTGAACAGTTGCATTTGAATACACGTAAGAAACCTAGACGCCGCTTCACCACGGCGAGCCTGTCGAAAAGAAAATGAGTCGTGTGAATCGGCCTTTATTCGTGGTACCTTCACTGTTGCGGAAGATGTATGCATTACCCTATGACCTTCATTTATGGCTTATTTGTGATTATTTAACTGTTGGAAAAGAAGTAGTATTCACTCTCTGACCTTCATTCAAGGCATATTTATGATGACTTCACTGTTGGGAAAAAAGTATGGTACAGTCTTTCACCTTCATTCAAGGATTTTTCAAGATCATTTCAGTGTAGCGGAAGAAGTATGTTGAACTCTCTGACATTCATTTAAAGCTTATTTATGATGATTTCACTGTTTGGGAAAAAATAGGATTCTTTCTCTAATTTTCATTCAAGGCTTATTTATAATGGTTTCATTATTGGAAAAGAAATATGATACACTCTCTGACCTTCATTCAAGGCTTATTTATGATTATTTCATTTTTGGGAGAGAAGTAGGATTCACTCTCTGACCTTCATCCGAAGCTTATTTAGGATGATTTCACTGTTAGGAGAGAATTATGATACACTCTCGAACCTTCATTCAAAGTATATTTATGATGGTTTCACTATTGGGAAAGAAGTATGATACACTCTCTGACCTTCATCTAAGGCTTATATATGATAACTTCACTACTGGGAGAAGTATGATACAATCTCTGACCTTCATTCAAGGCTTATTTATGATGATTTCATTGTTAGGACTGACGTATGATACACTCTCTAACCTTCATTCAAGGCTTATTTATGATGACTTCACTGCTGAGTAAGAAGTATGATACACTCTCTGTTCTTCATCCAAGGCTTACTTAGGATGATTTCACTCCAAGGACAGAAGTATGATGCACTCTGTAACATTCATTCAAGGCCTATTTATGATGATTTCATTGTTGGGAAAGAAATATGAGACACTCTTTGACCTTCATCCAAGGCTTATTTTGGATGATTTCACTGTTAGGACAGAAGTATGATGCACTTTCTAACCTTCATTCAAGGCTTATTTATGATGGTTTCACTGTTGGGAAAGAAATATAATACAATATCTGACCTTCATTGAAGGCTTATTTATGATTATTTCACTTCTGGGAAAGATGTATGATTCACTCTCTGACATCCATTCAAGGCTTAATTATGATTATTTCACTGTTGGGAGAGAAGTATGATACACTCTCTGACATTCATCCAAGGTTTATTTAGAGTGATTTCTCAGTTAGGACAGAGGTAGGATACACTCTCTTACCTTCATTCAAGGCTTATTTATGATGGTCACAATATTGGGAAAGAAGTATGATACACTCTCTGGCCTTCATTCAAGATTTATATATGATGAATTCACTGTTGTGAAAGAAGTATGATTTATTCTCTAACCTTCATTCAAGGCTTATATATGAAGGTTCCACTGTTTGGAAAGATGATAGACTCTCTGACCTTCTTTCACGGCTTATTTTTTATGATTTCACTGTTGGGAAAGAAGTATGATATACTCTCTGATCTTCATTCAAAGCTTATTTTTGATGATTTGAGTTTTGGTAAAGAAGTATGGTACACCATCTGGATTTCATTGAAGGCTTATATGAGATGATTTCACTGTTTGGAAAGAAGTATGATTCAATTTCTTAACTTCATTCAATGCTTATTTATGGTGATTTCACTGTTGGGAAAGAAATATGATTCATTATCTGATATTAATTCAAGTGTTATTTTTGAGGATTTCACCGATGGGAAAGAAGTATGATTCTCTCTCTACCCTTCTTTTGATGCTTATTTATGATTATTTCACTGTTGGGAGAGAAGTAGGATTCACACTCTGACCTTCATTGAAGGCTTATTTATGATTATTTTACTTTTGGGAAAGATGTATGATTCACTCTCTGACCTTCATTCAAGGCTTATTTATGATTATTTCACTTTTGGGAGAGAAGTAGGATTCACACTCTGACCTTCATTGAAGGCTTATTTATGGCTATTTTACTTTTGGGAAAGATGTATGATTCACTCTCTGACCTTCATCCGAAGCTTATTTAGGATGATTTCACTGTTAGGAGAGAATTATGATACACTCTCGAACCTTCATTCAAGGTATATTTATGATGGTTTCACTATTGGGAAAGAAGTATGATACACTCTCTGACCTTCATCTAAAGCTTATATATGATAACTTCACTACTGGGAGAAATATGATACAATCTCTGACCTTCATTCAAGGCTTATTTATGATGATTTCATTGTTAGGACTGACGTATGATACACTCTCTAACCTTCATTCAAGGCTTATTTATGATGACTTCACTGCTGAGTAAGAAGTATGATACACTCTCTGTTCTTCATCCAAGGCTTACTTAGGATGATTTCACTCCAAGGACAGAAGTATGATGCACTCTGTAACATTCATTCAAGGCCTATTTATGATGATTTCATTGTTGGGAAAGAAATATGAGACACTCTTTGACCTTCATCCAAGGCTTATTTTGGATGATTTCACTGTTAGGACAGAAGTATGATGCACTTTCTAACCTTCATTCAAGGCTTATTTATGATGGTTTCACTGTTGGGAAAGAAATATAATACAATATCTGACCTTCATTGAAGGCTTATTTATGATTATTTCACTTCTGGGAAAGATGTATGATTCACTCTCTGACATCCATTCAAGGCTTAATTATGATTATTTCACTGTTGGGAGAGAAGTATGATACACTCTCTGACATTCATCCAAGGTTTATTTAGAGTGATTTCTCAGTTAGGACAGAGGTAGGATACACTCTCTTACCTTCATTCAAGGCTTATTTATGATGGTCACAATATTGGGAAAGAAGTATGATACACTCTCTGGCCTTCATTCAAGATTTATATATGATGAATTCACTGTTGTGAAAGAAGTATGATTTATTCTCTAACCTTCATTCAAGGCTTATATATGAAGGTTCCACTGTTTGGAAAGATGATAGACTCTCTGACCTTCTTTCACGGCTTATTTTTTATGATTTCACTGTTGGGAAAGAAGTATGATATACTCTCTGATCTTCATTCAAAGCTTATTTTTGATGATTTGAGTTTTGGTAAAGAAGTATGGTACACCATCTGGATTTCATTGAAGGCTTATATGAGATGATTTCACTGTTTGGAAAGAAGTATGATTCAATTTCTTACCTTCATTCAATGCTTATTTATGGTGATTTCACTGTTGGGAAAGAAATATGATTCATTATCTGATATTAATTCAAGTGTTATTTTTGAGGATTTCACCGATGGGAAAGAAGTATGATTCACTCTCTACCCTTCTTTTGATGCATATTTATGATTATTTCACTGTTGGGAGAGAAGTAGGATTCAAACTCTGACCTTCATTGAAGGCTTATTTATGATTATTTTACTTTTGGGAAAGATGTATGATTCACTCTTTGACCTTCATTCAAGGCTTATTTATGATTATTTCACTTTTGGGAGAGAAGTAGGATTCACACTCTGACCTTCATTGAAGGCTTATTTATGATTATTTTACTTTTGGGAAAGATGTATGATTCACTCTCTGACCTTCATTCAAGGCTTATTTATGATTATTTCACTTTTGGGAGAGAAGTATGATACACTCTCGAACCT
>NC_090740.1:88847904-88860404 GCF_036898095.1 Palaemon carinicauda
CTCTTGATCTTTCCCTTTTTTTGCCAATATTTAAATTGGTCCTCTTGCTTCTTGTCAAAACACCATTTCATTTGGGCTACATCCCATGCTCTCTTAATAAGCATTACTTACCTCAAATAATATCAACTATAGTCACCTGTCCTATTTATTTCTTGTCTTATTGCAGAACTTTGTTAACATACTCTTTAGTGTTTGACAAAATCTCTCCAATGCACATTGAGTCTCCGTTTGATAGGCAGTAAACAGTTGTTGTCTCGCTGATTACTTTAGCACTGATGTTTCAGATTATCTGGTCACTGGACACATTAAATTGAACATATATTTGTGTCCTTTCGTAGTTCTGTGTAACGGTCCCACAATGTCAATCATTATCTTGCTGAAGGATTCTCCTTGCACTTCAATTGGGTATAAGGGATCTTTCTTGATATGCTCGTCGGGCTTTCTAGCCATCTGACAAACGTGATATGCACAGCAAAATTGGATCATATCCTTATGCATGCCACAACAGAAAAAGTGTCTCAAAATCTTCTACGCTGCCTTTCTTATTCCCCTGTGTCCTGTCTTATGCACTACAGTGATCACCTATCTTCTCAGCGGTACGTTAATCAATATCTGACAGCAAATTCCCCATTCCACATTCCCAGGATATCGCCGGGTCTATGCAATCCATCAAACAAGTAATAACAGATGGGAGACTATAGCACCTCTTTAACTTTGCATCCTCACATTGCAATCCAATTAGCCTTTAATGACTTACTTGTCTCATTCCTAACGCTAAGTTCTCTATTTCTTCCAAGTCCATTGCTTGTTTGTCTTCCTATTCATTCATCTGCCGTTTCTCTCCCTTTGGGCTCTCCTGGGAGCTCTGCCATTGTGTTTCATCATTCGAATCCTCTTTTTTTGTAAATAAATCCTCCAAAGTCATCGCTCCTTTTGTTTCTCTGTCTTTTACTGGAGCCACTTTCTTCATAATACAGTACTATTAGTCATCATAAAACTAGGAAGTGATTATGGGTAGTCCTTCACGTGTTCAGCCATAGGGCTATACGTTATTGGTTACAAACAGCGCTCCACCAATGTCATTACCCTGTAGGACTTCTACTTCTTCGACATCCAATGAATCCTTTAAGGCAAAATCAAAATGACTTGTTACCGGCTCACATGACAGTTTCAAACGGCAAATAGGAGTAAGTTCTTCACCTCATATTCCCATCAAAATGACTGGATCTCTTGTGAGAGAATGTTCCACCAACAAGTGTACACCTCACTTTACCACACTGTGATCACATCCTGTATTACCTAATTTTTTTACTTGGATCTGCTCGATCCAACCCAGAGCGGATAACATACATTCATAAATATACCGGTTAAAGGCTTTGACGCTGCTTGTAGTTATCATGTTTTTCATTAAAATGTTAGCTGGTTTATTTTCCTTGTTGGCCTTTCCCAGTTGAGTCGTCGTCTTCGTACTCTGTGAAGTTGAATTATTCTCCACCACTTGAGCAACTACTTTCGGTTATTTCGACCAATATTCCAATCTGATATGGCCTTTTTTGCCTAACTTATGGCAGATGATATTAATCTTCTGCACGTCTTTCACAACACCTGAAGGAGGACAAATCAAAGATTGTTGTTGGGGTACTGTGACATTCTAGACATTCGTCTTTAGAAAATTACAAGTGATACTTCCATTCTAACTATCAAACTTGTTCCAATAGTTATTTCTTAATTGGTTTTGGTGAATATTTGGTTGGAGCAACGGTTAAAACTTCATACCCCAGGAGGGTTTACGACTGATAATATTATAATCTTCACTCAGGGATGCAGTTCTATCAAGTTTCTTCACCTCTCTCTCTCTCTCTCTCTCTCTCTCTCTCTCTCTCTCTCTCTCTCTCTCTCTCTCTCTCTCTCTCTCTCTCTCTCGCTATCAAGTACGATCAAATGTGTTCAGGAATTCTTCTGAAATATTGATTCAGCTCTATCAGTTCTTCTAAATTCAGCCATCTCTCTCACTATGGCAGCCTCTATCTGTCTCTTAAAATATCGTCGTAACTTATCAGCATAATACAAGAAAGTAGTTTTCTCGTCCTTCCGCAAACTTCCGACTCTTTCATTATGATATTCAGTGACCATCTGATACAGTTTTAGCATGTTCCTTTTAACTTCTTGATACTCCTTTCTCATATCCTGAGAAAAGGCAAATACACACGGCGTCCTTCTCCAATAATGAAATTGCAATAGCACAGGCCATTTATCTTCTGGCCATACCATCGTTGACGATTCTTTTGTCAATTTCGGAATTAAGCACTGGTCGTTTGCCACATTAAACCCATGATCGTGCACAGGAGGCGTTACCTCTGTCTGATTTGCCGACCTTACACGAACATCCAACAGTTCTAAATCCCTCACATGTCTTGTAATTTCTCTTTGCTCTTCCCTTTCTCTTTCTTCTCATCTTGCAATTTCTCTTTCCTCTTCTCTGTCTTTTTCTTCCCTTTCCGTTGCATTTCTTGCAATTTCTCATGCTTCTTCTTCCCACTTTGACATTATCTTCACCTTGATTAAATTATCTTCCACTGTGATTCGTCGAATCCCAGCTTCTACATTCGTTTCTGCTTTAATTCCTTTGATTCTTTGGTCAACTGAAACTTGCTTTGCTACGAATTCTGCTTCAGCCTTCTCCAAATGTTCACGAGATTCTACCAATATCTTCTTCAGACAACTTCCCTGAGGTTATTAACGCTTCTAAAGCTAGACACTTGTTTGGGCTTTAATCATTCCACTCTTTGAATGGCCATCACATGCCATTAAAACAATGAAACATTTAGCTTTATTTATATACGCTTCCAACAATTCCTGAACAACTGGATTTTCCAAAAGTGCCTGTACATTCAATTGCATTATTCTGTACTTTACAAAAATTTATACTTCTCAAAGACATATATCCTAACAATCCATAGAATCCTATCAACACTAAACTGGTCAATCCTTTAATCAAAACAAGGCCCTGTTATCACCAATATCTAAAACAGACTCATACGATTCCAAGTTCTGTTCACACCAAACAAAAACAAAAAAATTACGAATGCTTAATTATATAAACACCTGACCTCCCGAACTCATCTGCGTTACATAAGTCAGATATATACCAGAATTACACAGGAGACATTTTTTTATATGGTTACTTAACATAAGGAAACATTTTTATATGGTCAATTGACATAAGGAGCTATTTTTAATACAGCAACATAACATAAGGAGAATTTTTTATATAGTTACATAACATAAGGAGACATTTTTTTTATATGGTTACTTGACATAAGGGAATATTGTTTATATGATTACTTAGCATAAGGAGAATATTTTTATATGGTTACTTCATATAAGGAGATATTTTTTTTTATATACTTACTTAACATAAGGTGACATTTTTTATATATTACATTATATAAGGAGATATTTTCTATATGGTTACATAACATAAGAAGACACTTTTATATGTTTATTTAGAATAGGAGATATTTTTATATGGTTGCTCAACATCAGTAAACATTTTTTATATGGTTGCTTAACATAAGGAGACATTTTTTATATGGTTAACATTAGACATTTTTGTATGGTTACTTAACATAAGGATAAATTTTATAAGAATGCTTAACATCAGGAGACATTTTAAATGGTTACTTAACAAAGCAGAAATATTTTATATAGTTTCCTAACATAAGGAGACATTTTTATATGTTTACTTAACGTAAGGATACCTTTTTTATATGGCTATATAACAAAAGGATACATTGTTATATGGTTACTTAACAAACAGACATTCTTTCTATGGTTACTTAACATAAGAAAAAATTAAGTACTTTGTCAATTCTGAGAGTTGATAACAAAATACATAAACAATTAACTCATTTGAAGACCTTAACTGTCTTCTCTCATAATATGCATTTCGACAGGAGGTCCCGAAAAACAACAAAAGCTCCAAGACCTATTTGAAGGCATCTACCGTTCGTGACACCCCCCCCCCCTCCCCCCCTCCCCCAAAAAAAAAGAGAAAAAAAAAAGAGCTTGACATCATTCTTAATTGGTTTCGTCGTCTTCCGTGAGGCTGGCCTGTCATTAGGTGGAATATCTCAAGCGGACTGCTTAATATACCTTTCGGCGTTACAGCCATTGTTACGCACTTCGTCTTGTCTCTTGGAAAAAAAAAAAACTTAGTTTTTGGGGCTGAGCAGAGTGAAATGAGGACCTGCTGATGCTTCTCTCATCATTATAAAGTCTTTTAAAAAAGGATTTTTTTTTTCGGATGAGGAAGGTGGTGACCTCACTTGAGCGTAGGTGCAACTTTGCAATCTTGGTTTACAAAACAACTTTTGCTGGAATTCAAGATACTTAGGAAGAGAGACTTTTGTCCCGTGACTTGTTAATTATCCTTTTTACAGAGTTTCTTGTTACTTATCCTATCTATATACTTTAACGGTTCAAAGGACACACGTGAGTGGAGGAACGAAGGGACTGGATGACGTCTAAGGGACCTACGACAATTCCATCTTTATGCTTAGATAGGACTAGGGAGGGCCAGGTAATAGCTACTGAAAGCTAAGAAGGTAGACCTAAAGGCTTCCCCTAACCCCATATCCCAAGCTCACAAGGTTGTAGAATATATTGTGGTGGCCGATGTGGGTCCAGTTGTAGTACCACTGAAACTCGTTAGTGTCTTAAGTTAGTGCAACCACGGGAATTTCAGAATACAATGCCAGAAATTAATGGTCCTTTCCAAAGCAAGTGATCGCAGAGACAATGAAAGCACAAAACGTTGGGAAGCATATGGAAAATTTAATTTATATACTAAGAACATTAAATGGTCAGAAATAAATGAGGAACTGAACAAAGAATGGAAAAATTTATTTGTAAGTGATAATATACAGGTAAATACGGACATACTGTAATAAACACTCGAGAAAATTGTTGAAAAATATGTACAAAAAAAAAAAAATAATAATTAAATAAACATCACACATGCATACCAAGAAACAGAAGGATCTTATTTTAGAAAAATAGAAAGTGGAAGAAATATCTTGCAAAAGAAGAATGTTTGGAAAATGATGGAAATAAAAAGTAAGATAGAAAATGCAGAACAAAATATTATACAATCGAAAAAAATTAAGAAAAGGGAGTTAGAAGAAAGGACACCTCAAAATATAAAAAAAAAAACCAAAGTACTTTACACCTATGCAGAAAAGATGAATAAAGGGAGATTAGAAATAGACCCTCTATAAGATTTTAGGGACAGTTAACGAATTAAAAAAAAAAGAAATTTTCAACATATTAGCAGAAAAATATAAGAGTGACTTCACTGCAAGAATTGCGAATTAGAATAATGAAACAGAAAATAGAGAAGAAAAAGTTTAATACCCAACGAATATAGATATTAATGAAGCATATACTGTCAAAGCTATAAGCAAAATAAAAAATGGATCGACAGCGTGACCAGATGGAGCTCCAGCGATTTTGTTAAAATAAATTGCACACACTATCGCAAAGCCGCTTGCAATAATGATAAGACAAAGTGTAGCTATGAGTGAGATATAGGTAAAAGATAAATTAGATTATATAACCCCTATTTTCAAAAATGGATCAAGACTAGATGCAAGCAATTATAGACCTATTAATCTAATATCACATATTATGGAATTGTATGAGAGGGCAATAAAAATGAAAATAATGAATCATTTGGATAGAAATAATTATTAAACAAATTATAATTTGTTTAATATAGGTCAACACGGTTTTGTGCCCGGAAAAAGTACACAAACCCAACTGATAGCACTTTATGAAAACATGTACAAAAATATGATAAATGGAAAAGACACAGATGTGACCTATCTAGATTTTGCAAAAGCCTTTAGCAAGGTAGACCATAATATATTAGAGAAAAAATGAGAAAGTATAATGTTGTGGGAAAGATAGAAAAATGGGTAAAATAATTCCTGCAAAACAAAAAACAGATAGTGGTGGCAAATGACGAGAAATCTGATGAAGATCAGGTAATATCTGGCGTGCCACAGGGTAAGGTATTAGCTGCACTGCTGTTTGTTATTACGAACTCAGACATAGACTGTAATGTTAAAAACTCCGTAGTGAGAATTTTCGCCGATGGCGCAAGAATAAGTAGAGAAATTACTTGTGATGAAGATGGGAACTCACTTCAAAGAGATCTAAACAAAATATATGGATGGGCGAAGATAAATAGGATGGTATTTAATTCCTATAAATTCCAATCAATAAATTATAGAAACAGAGAACGAATGGTATATGCATACAAAGGAACTAATAACGAGACAATCACAAACAAGGAAGCAATTAAAGACCTTGGTATAGTGTTATTATTCATTGATAGCCCAGAATTAGAATTACCAACTTCTTTGACATTGATATCACTCCACCTATCTTATAAAATTCTTTTGTAACAACACTATATGAGACTAAGATTAATATACTTTTTTTCCTCAAAACAACGTACATTGGCTACAAATTCTAATTGTGGATCATTCATATACAAGGCCAGATCCTCTAGTAAGTGTAATTGTCTTAAACGTACTGTTTTATAGTAAGTCGAAGTCTGCCGTCATCAACCTACCCAAAAATTTTCTTACTGAGCTCATTGCAATATTAAAAGTTCCAGCATTGCAATTTCTAAATATTTACATTATTGTAGAAAGTCTATTTTTTCTGTTGAATATTGATATATTTTACTAAATACTCGTTTCCGAAATGTCTAACTCAAGCAAACTAGGAATAACATTTACACGTGCTATTTTGATCAATAGGTGGTATCTTCTAAATATAGATTTCACGTGAGAAAGATATCCTTGAATATCCTTACGTTATCAAACAATAAGGGTATTTAATTTAATCTAACTATTGATTTAATGATAGATCGAGGATACTTCAGAGCAACGAGGATATCAAGGCAGAACTGACAGTTTTTCCGTTAGTGAAATACGTTTAGAGGTAAGAAATGCATTGTTAAATAACAACCAATTCCACTTCCACCATCGGAAAAAAAGTGTATGACGATAATATAGCAAGCAATACCTCGACTGGAATGTTCACGTGTATGTTCTTTACCGTAAGAGCGTTTCTCCGTCCTCCGTTATGCCTTTTATGGCAGTGTTCCTCCTGGTAATTTTCTTCCGGTGAATTGGCTCCGTATTCCATTCAAGTTTTATTTTGCCTTTTCTTTTATTCTGTTGTGTGATTCTGCTGCTTTTGTGTATAAGTCTCAGACTCCATTTGAATCTATTTCTATGTCTTTACATTACAGCCGTGGCGGGGAAAACAGTATATAGTACTTTATATGGATGACGGCTTTTCCCATCTACATGCCTTCATTATCGCAAATATTGTTTTTTGTTTTTTGTTTTTCAATCGTCGTATTTCTCTTATGGTTACTTGTAGTGTGATGATATGTACTCGATAGAAATTGAAACATTCAAGAGTTAAGATGATCGTGGGGATTAAATTTATTTTAATCTTGAATAAAATAGGATTATTTTCAGAGAATTTACGAGAAAAAAAAATTAATACTTCTAAATTGATTTGCAAAAATGTATTCTCCGAGATATCACGAATCCTTCTCTTTTTTTATATTTCCTTAACTTGAAAATAGAGCAAAAACTAATTCTGTGTTCGATGTCCAGTCGTAAAAATATATATTGAGTCTACAAAAAAAGATAAATTATATTTCTCAAAATCGTATTTCAAAACAAAAGAACTGTCTTATCTAACAATGACTGCACCAAAGCTTCATTATTTTTTGAATTTAATTAAAAGCTATTGGTAGTTACAAACCCTAACTTGTTTAATCCCTTTTGTGCTCCAAGTGGGCATTGAAACAGAACAATTTCTGGCTTACTAACAACAAAAGAGTGTTGAGGTCAATTATAATATCGCTTATAACATGATTATTTTTATTGTTTCACTGCAATTGTTGGATATGATGTCATTCCATGATAATTAGGAATTATATACACATGATTCTGAATTCGTCGTCAATTAACCTCAATGACCTTTCAATGAATTTTTGGTGGTAATTCAAATAGAGCTCTGTTACATTAATTAGGATAATGTGGTTCTTTCTTTTTTGTTTGATTAACTTTTACTAGAAATTGATACCAAAAGCATTTATACATATTCAAATATTTAAAACTAGAGATTCTCTCTCTCTCTCTCTCTCTCTCTCTCTCTCTCTCTCTCTCTCTCTCTCTCTCTCTCTCTCTCTCTCTCTCTCTCTCTCTAACTAAGTCAAAGACAAAGGTATATCCATATTCATATTCACCCAACAAAGTGCTGTTGGTTATGATTTGGAAAGTTTTCCTTATAACAATTGTTTTTCACGAGATGGTTTGAGTAGCTCAGCGTAACATGTGAAAATTCAAAAGCAATCAATGCTGATATGTCAGTGGTAGAACAACACAGGGAACAGCATAGTAAAAAATTTATCACTTTATTTTCCCTATGATTTCATCTGCCTTTTTTATCGTGGTAACCTAACGTTTATTTTTCGTACTTCATATTGATCAATTAGTTTTCCATATCCATTTCATATACTCTAGTGTCCTGAACTCAAGAAAAGATTAACTATTGATCCTAGTTTTCTATTAATCTTAAAAGTGGTAAGTGGTGTTTTTGTTCTTTTCCTTTTTTTTTTTGGGGGGGGGGGGGCGGGTTAAAATTAGTCACTTTTTAAATTGACAGCCTTTCATTTATATAAATTCCTTTTTCTTTTGGAATTGATTTATATACTTAGAAAATGAAAAATTATGAGAAAAAGAATTAATATATATATATATATATATATATATATATATATATATATATATATATATATATATATATATATATATATATATATATATATATATATATAGGTAGTTACTACCACTAGAGAGGTATTGGATCCTTTGACTGGCCAGACAGTAATGCATTGGATCCCTCTCTCTGGTCACGGCTTATTTTTTCTTTGCCTACACTTAAACAGAATAGTTTGGCCTATTCTTTACATATTCTCGTCTTTCCTCATACATCTGACAACAATGAGATACTTAACACATCTTCACCCAAGGGGTTAATTACTGTACTGCAATTTGTTCAGTGTACTTTCCTCTTGGTAAGGGTAGAAGAGACTCTTTAGCTGTGGTAAGCAGCTCTTCTAGGAGAAGAACACTCCAAAATTAAACCACTGTTCTCTAGTCTTGGGTAGTGCCATAGTCTCTGTACCATGGTCTTCCACTGTCTTGGGTTGGAGTTCTCTTGCTTGAGGGTACACTCAGGCACACTATTCTATCTTATTTTTTTTTCTTCCTCTTGTTTTTTTGAAATGGTGTGTTGGGCAGGCTGATTAGAAGGGCCATGGATGCCTGGTGGTTTATCAAGAGGTCGTCTTTTCCTTTTTCTGATTATTTTTCTTCTCAAAACCATCCTTACTGTCCTCCCTTCAGTTGAAGTGGCTATCCTGGAGGGTATTTAGCCTTGCATGGTGTATCGGCTCCTCCATGTTGACCAGTTTTTCCGACTTTTTACTATAGTCTATGGGTATCATCAATCACTTTGTTTATAATTCTGTACGTATTGTTTTTGTTATAATTCTTGTTAATCTAGTTATTAAGTATGCTGTCTCTTTTTTATTTCTATTAATTCTTATGCTGTCTGGAGACATTGAGCGAAATCCGGGACCAGTACGTCCTAGATTTCGTCAATGTCGTCTTCTGTATTGCAATATTCGTGGTCTTCATGCAAATATCCAAGACCTTACAGTTGCGTCCAGACAGTATGATATTCTTTTGTGCTCAGGAACTTTGGTTTCTAATATGAGGCACTCATCTGAGCTCCTTATAACTGGTTTTAAGAAGCCAATAATGTTGAAACGTGATGCCATCCCTAGGGCCAGGGGAATGGCGGTGTATATTAGGACCGAGTACCCTGCTTCTCATAAGTCCTGCTATCAATGTGGATGTCATGAGATTCAGGTAATAAAAGTTTGTGGCAGGCATAACAACTTTTATTTGTGTTCGATCTACCGGAATCCAGACATAGATGATTCTATCTTCGATTGTCTTCTTACCATTATGGCTAAGATACAAGAAGATGATAGAAAGGCTTCTTTTGTCTTTGTTGGTGATTTTAATGCTCACCATAGGGAGTGGTTAAGTTCTATCTCTCCTACCGATCGCCATGGCTTAAGAGCTTTAGACTTTGCCTCTGAATCAGGCTGTGAGCAAATCATAAATGAAGCTACTCACAGGTCTGGTAATTGCTTGGACCTCGTATACACTGACTCCCCTGGCATTATAACTAGTAAGGTTGGTTCTCCAGTCGGGACATCTGATCATGCCTTGATTTCATTATTAGTGAAGACTGAGCAGCCTGTCCCTGATATATCATATTCTTGTAAAATTTATATGAAATCCCAAGCAGACTGGAATGGGATTTTACATGATCTTTTGTGCTTGAATTGGTCACAATTATATAATAGTGTAGATCCTGTTATCCCTTTGAATGAGAATCTAGTCAACATAATTGATAGGCGTATCCCTTCTCGTGTGCTAAGGTATCGAGTGAAGGACAAACCGTGGTTCAATGATGATTGTAGACGTGCTTATTTGGAGAAAAAGGAGGCCTATCATCTTTGGAAGGGGAACAGATCAGATTTGACCTGGAACAACTATACTCAGCTTCGAGCTTTTGCTCAGAGAGTTTATGCCTCAACTGAAAAGGAGTACAATTTAACCATAAAAGAAACACTTTCTTGTACAACTCAGGAACATAAATGGTGGTCTACCCTTAAATCTGCACTCTTTAGTGTAGATGCAACAGTTCCTCCTTTACTTAAACCAGATGGCTCAGTCACTCACTGTCCAAAGGAAAAGGCAACCCTTTTGGCTGATGTTTTTGACAATAAACAGAGTAATGAAAAACTTGAACTTCCTCATTCATGTTTTCCTGAGGCTAAACTAAATAGTTTAGCTTTTCAATCTCGTGAGATTAAAGCTCTGTTGATGGACCTTGATGCTTATGGAGGTGTAGACCCAAATGGTATTTTTCCTTTGTTTTTTATAAAGACAGCAGATTTCTTAGCTCCAAAGTTATCTGTTATTTTGCGCAAGTTAGCAAGAAGAGGAGCTTTTAGTAGTAGTTGGAGAATTGGTAATGTTACTCCTCTATGTAAATGTGTTTGTGGTAGCTCAAGTCCCACTGATTACCGCCCAATTTCCATAACTCCCATATTATCTAAAGTTTTTGAACGTCTTCTGGCAAAACGCCTTAATAGGTTTGCTGAAGGTAATCATCTACTCCCTAGTTTGCAATTTGGTTTTCGTAAAGGCCTTGGAGCATGTGATGCCCTTCTTACAATCTCCAATGCTGTACAGAAATCCCTTGATTGTGGTCGGGAAGTTCGTATGATTGGCCTTGATTTTAGTGCTGCCTTTGACCGTGTTAATCATGAGGCCCTTGTTTTCAAACTGAAACAGTTGGGAGTGGGTGGGTCGTTTCTTAGCATTATTATTGATTTTTTAAGTAATAGATCTCAAAGAGTTGTTGTTGATGGGCACCATAGTGATTATAGGAATGTGATATCCGGTGTTCCACAGGGTAGTGTTCTTGGCCCATTACTTTTCATACTATATACACATGACATGTGGTTTGGCCTAGAAAACAAGCTTGTTGCATATGCAGATGATGCTACTGTCTTTGCATCAATTCCATCCCCTGAATGTAGATCTAGGGTTGGTGAATCCCTTAATAGATATTTAGCTAGAATTAGTGCATGGTGCAAAATATTGGGTATGAGGTTGAATCCTAACAAAACTCAAAGTATGATTGTAAGTAGGTCAAGGACGGTGGCTCCTCAACATCCGGATCTCAGTATTGATAATGTTTCTTTAAATATGTATGACTCTTTCAAAATTTTAGGTGTGATTCTCGACAGTAAATTTCCTTTTGAGAAACATATAAGGTCTCTGTCTTCTTCAATTGCACAAAAAATTGGCTTATTGAGAAAGTCTTTCAAGATTTTCGGTGATCAATCTATTCTGAAGAAGTGTTTTAATTCTTTCATTCTACCTTGTTTTGAGTATTGTTCTCCTCTTTGGTCTTCATCTGCTGATTCTCATCTTAATTTGTTGGACAGAAACTTACGGTCTATTAAATTTCTTATTCCTGATCTAGATATTAATCTCTGGCACCGTCGTTCAATTAGTTCATTATGCATGTTGCATAAGATTTTTCATAACTCTGACCATCCTTTACATTCAGATCTCCCTGGACAATTCTATCCTGTTCGTAATACTAGGCAGGCAGTTAATTCTAATAGCCAGGCCTTCTCCATCACGAGACTCAATACTACGCAGTACTCTAGAAGTTTTATTCCAGCTGTTACCAAGTTGTGGAATGATCTTCCTAATCGGGTGGTTGAATCAGTAGAACTTCAAAAGTTC
>NC_090740.1:88865404-88867904 GCF_036898095.1 Palaemon carinicauda
ACACACATATATATATATATATATATATATATATATATATATATATATATATATATATATATATATATATATATATATATATATATATATGGGTGTGTTTGTGTGTGTGTACGTGGGTATAATTTTTCATACTTTCACGAAGTAAGTATTCACGGTTGACATTTTATGGAACATTAGCAGTAAAAATCTTCATTGATAGATCATTAGTAGAATTTATAGCTTCTTTGACATTGATATAACTCTATATAACCTATAAAATTATTTCGTAACCTTATTTTTAGAGACTGGAAGGAATATACATTCATTTATTTCTTAAAGTAATGTAAATTATCCAGAAATTTTATTTGCAGATCGTTTATATAAAAGCCCATATCTTTTATGAAGTATAATTTTCCTAAACATCCTGTTTTATAGTCAGTCAAAGTCTGCCGTCATCAACCTACACAAAAACTTTCTTAGGGAGTTCATTGCTCATTGCAAAGAACATGGCAAATGCATTTCAATGTACCCCTCACCCTATTCTCATCCATATATGGCACACGGGTAGTTTAGTGTAGTTTCATTTCTAATCCTGTCCTTCCATTAAAATTCCAATATTCTTCTGAGGGATTCGTTCTCGAATCCACAAAATCTGTTGGATATTATTATTTCATTGTCATATAGCGACTCAAGTCCACAGGGTAACACAAATCTCACTAAACTCATACATAGCCAGATTTTATCTGTAATTCCAGTTTATTTAGTTTCCATATTTTACTTAAAAAAACCCATTGTCCGATTTACTTTTTTTCAATCTTCTATTAAACATAAATTCTAAAGATCGTTTACAGTGTATTTGATATCATAGCTCCTGAATATGTGAATGTTCTACTTAATTGATCCTTTCTCCATTCATTGTTATTCTATCTTCATTGAATATTCCATTCTCATTATTTCTTATTCAATAAATCGTGAACCCAACGTCATGTGATATTCCATGCATTCTGGAGAGCAATTTTTTGTAAGTCCCCTGGTGTTCTCCTAAAATGGACATCGTCGTCGGTATACTCTAGGTCTGCCAATATCCTGTTTCTAATCCAGCAAAATCATTCTCTACCTTCACCAACTGACAAATGTATTACAAAATCTATGAGGAGAATAATAAATATATGTAACAACACCTACCTTGGAGAACTCTACTGTTCACTTGAAACTCGTTTGATAAGACTCCACTAACATCAACTTTGCATTTGTTATGCTCATAAAGAAACTTAATCAAATTTACATATTTAAAAGGAATTCCGTAATAACTCAGGACTCTCCACAAAATTGGCCGGTGCACACTATCAATAGGATTTTTATAGTCCACAAATGAAATAAAAAGATGATTTCTATATTCAACATATTGCTGTACCACATGTCTTGAAATGAGAATTTGGTCAGTACAACTTCTACCTTTTCTAAATACTGCTTGTTCATCTCTCAGCTTTACATCAGTCCTTTTCTTTAGTCTCTTTAGAATAAGCGTATTATATATTTTCAAAACAACATACGTAATTTTGATACAAAACTTATCTCATAAAAGCAGTTGCACGTATCAATAAAAATCTGTAATAATTAGATAAACTTCAAAATTATATTTCAATAAATAAACTTGAATTTTGTGTCGAAAATTCTCATTTCATGTTGATAAAATATGATTTTTTTGGTTAATATTATGGTATATAAATGCATTTATCTGTTTTTAAAGTCTTAATAGTGGTCAGCCAAATTTCAAAATATGCATTTAAAGGTCAATGAATTCTTAGAATTCGGCTACCGCTGCTTAGAGGTGCTGGAATATAACATGCACTATATATATATATATATATATATATATATATATATATATATATATATATATATATATATATATATATATATACATATATATATATATATATATATATATATATATATATATATATATATATATATATATATATATATATATATATATATATATATAAATATACAGTATATATATATATATATATATATATATATATATATAAATATACAGTATATATATATATATATATATATATATATATATATATATATATATATATATAAATATATATATATATATATATATATATATATATATATATATATATATATATATATATATATATATACATATATATATAAATATACAGTATATATATATATATATATATATATATATATATAAATATATATATATATATATATATATATATATATATATATATATATATATATATATATATATATATATATATGTATATTTATATTTATATATAGATATATATAAATATATATATATATATATATATATATATATATATATATATATATATATACATATATATATATATATATATATATATATATATATATATATATATATATATATATATATATATATGTATATATACATATGTATACATATATCCATATATATATATATATATATATATATATATATATATATATA
>NC_090740.1:88870404-88880404 GCF_036898095.1 Palaemon carinicauda
TTTGGGCAGTACAGGGATAGGAAAAGATATTCCTTCATCCCTCGATTTTACTTGCCCGGGTTTATGGCACAATTTCCCAACACAACTGACCACCACAGTTTCACTATTTTTTTAGAAAATCACGACCACACTGGTACTTGCAACTATTAACCAATGACCACAAACGTTTTCCAGAGAAATTCATTAATTTTCCGGCCCTTCACTTATAACATTAAGTATAAGGTATTTACATCTACACATTCTCTAACACTGCCTATCCTCAGCCACTTGCCACTCGGAAACCGCCTAGGCCCCAGCAGCCATGAATCATATAAACACATAAATAATACAACATACGCCTGACGGATCCCAGCTGACCTATTTAACCTCTAATGGTTTTTAGGTTTATTCAGCAGTATGTCATACGCATTGCTGCACTTAGCTAAATTACCACAACACTTTACATATACATTTAGCATCAACATAAGAACACATTGATATCATAAAATTTATCTAAAACATGTAAAAAGAAGAAATGAGGTCAGTTTAAACAACAACTACAACGAAGGAAAAACAAATCTACTCATCAATTCGAGGAATGTCACCTATGCAGGGGTAAGGAGCAACACTCTTATTGACAATTTTGAAAACTACCTTTTCTTGCACCACATGTATCGCAACAGTGTTAGATTAAACACTATTTACTAGTTATGGACCCATATACGCTGGCTCTAGTTTGTTTTTGCTAAGTTGTAAGCATTTAAGATACACATGATTGCCCACAAATACTTTTGACGGTGCGGTTTTGAGCCCACCATTATACATTGAGCTGTGCTTTTCCTTAGCTCTTTTAAAAAACCTTTGAGTGGTATTCATTATTCTCTTCAATAGATTCATTATATATACACCATATTGCTCAGTTGAATAGGCTGACAATGTTGCGAATTATTCGAGACCACTATCACTTATCAAAATTTTCGGGCAACCCAATTTGAATGAGCACAGTGCAGAGGCTAATGAATTTGATGATTTATCCAACATTGCATAAGTATGAATGTACTGAGTAAATACTTCCACAAATACACATATACATACATGTGTTATCTGAAACCTGTAGGAAATGGTCCTACGACTTCCATATGAACTTTGTAAAGTTAAAAAGAAATCACAGGCCACTTTCAGGCTTCCGGTACAGTATTTTTATGTTCTTTGAGAAGGTTACAAGCATGACAACATTTTATATAACTCTATAAATTTTCTCATTCCTAACCAAAAGAAGGATTCACGTGCCCTCCTTAATGTTTTATCAATCCCTAAATGTCCTGCATGCGGACTTGCATATACAGTTTGAATGGCTTGATTAATTAAAGAGAGAAGAAGAACTTCCCGTGCACAGAATTCCCCTACCCTCTTCTCGTAAGCCCAGTATAAGATATAATTTTCTATAAAAAAAATTCTCACAAGGCACATTCAGAAATGACGGATAACTCTCCGATTCCCCAATAATCCCTGATCGCACTCTTTTCATCCATTCCTCTTTTTTCTGTCCCTCTCAGACTTCTTTTATGCCCCAATCTCCCACGTTAATCTAACCAGCATCATCAGGGCTTTCTTTCTGGACACCCCTGGTCATTTCCATGGCCATCCACATATATTTGCCTTCACTGCTTACATCTCTCTATCACATCCCGTTTTCTGATTGCTCCTCGTGTGAATTCACATCCCGTTCTCTATTTTTTATCTTCTGATGAGGTTTTCCAATATTTTGGTTACATTCTTCGTTCCTCTTTTTTGCCATAGCTGTTACTCTTCTTACTGCACCTCTAAAGAGGGCATCAGCTACCTTGTTAGCTTCACCTTCTATGTGGCGAAAACCCTTTATATTAAACACTAATAATCTTTCAATCCATCTCATTTGTCATGAGGTTAAATATCCCTTGTAAAAGAAGTCATGTAAGGGACGATGGTCACTTTGCAAGTCAATCGACTGACCTAATAAAGAGAACCGATGCCTCTATAGAACCCAAAGAATAGAGAAATACTCTCAGTCGAATGTACTATAATTCTTTTCTGCCCCTTTTAATGTCCTGGAAGCAAAACAAATCGGTCGCTCTCTACTTTTATCATCTCGTTGAAAAATTACACCACCAGTAGCCCAGTTACTCGCATTCGTTGTCACTAAAATCGGGCCATCAAATGTAGGATATGCAAGTAAATCATTGTTACTTAAGGCTGCTTTCTTCTTCCACTCCCCAATTCATTACTTTTTGTTCCTTTAAAGCATCTAAGGGTCTCACTGTCTCTCCAAAACCTCTTAGGAATTTATGGTAATACCCAGCGAGCCCAAAGAACCCAGCTACTTTACTGGGGTAGGGTTGGATACCTTCTGGGGTTATTATGTCACAGAAAAACTTGTATGTTGACAAGTTTATTTTCTTACCATTACGTTGCAATGCTTCTAAAACTTTACAAATATTATTATATTCTTTGGCCATTTTCCATTTAATCATGATAACATCTAAATAAACTAGAGCATTATGGCCAAATAAGTGAGACAAAACCGCCATTATTACTCTTGAGAAATGACTTGAAGAATTTATAATACCAAAAGGAAGAAAATTAAACTGATATAGTTAATCATTAGCTATAATAGCCGTTTTACATTTACTGCCTTCCTGAATGGGTATTTGATATTATCCAGAAATAAAATCAACTGTTGTAAAATATTTACTATCCAGTACCTTCACAAGTAATTCGTTGATAGAGGGCAATGGAAATGCATTTTTCTTAGTGACTGCATTCAACTTCCTATAAACAACACATAATCTTACCTAGCCATCATTTTTACTAACAGCTACAATTAATGATCGTATGGGGATTCGCTCTTCTCCATTATACTGTGTTTTCATAATTTACTACTTTCCCTTTCTATCTTTCCCTGGAAATTAATGGGTACCTCATAACACCTTGAGCTGATCGGCTCCTCCTGCCCAGTTTCAATGCTAAAGGGAAATTCATCAATCGTTTTGGGTGGCTCATCTCCAATTGCAATTACATTGCTATGATTATTAGCAATACCACTGTTAGACATAATTTTCCGGCTTGCATAATCAAATGCTGAGTGTGTTTGTCTGTGTGGGCTAGGAATTTTGGCTCCTAACCTCCCATTATTAGCAATTTCACATAACTCTAATTCACACACAGAATCACTTCCTATCACAACTCCTTTATTTGACAAATTAACTATAGTTATATCAGATCTGTTCTCTTTTATTTCTAATAAGCCCTCTAAGATTACATGCGCCCAATTGTCATAGGGTTTAACAACAAACTTGGTTCCTTCCAGAAGAGGCCGACACGTTGTCATTGATATGCTCGTAAGTGTCTGGGGAGACAACATTTCTCCTATCTCAGGTACAGCTGTTACTTTACTTAAATGTCTCTCTGTGCCCGCACAAGAACTTGCTCTCTCATGACTTTCTATCTGCATAATGCACCCTCCTACTTTTACTGCTATTGTATCTTTTCCCAAAAAAATACTTGTATGATTACTAGTTATGGAATCAATTCATAATTAGCCTCAATTCCTGGAATGCCCAAGGTGGGAAAGAAAAAAATATTATGTGTACACTTCATAGATCGCGCCCTAAAGATGATGATCGTTGTACAACCTCAGCTGCAACGCCGCTGCTCCCTAGTGCTGCGGGGGTGAGGTTGGGGGTACTAATGGAGGTCCCAGTGCCTGCTCTACCAAATCTGTTGTCGATATGAGCGCTTCCTCGGATGCTGCTTCTGATGTCATGCAGGGAGGATGGGGAACACCGATCTCCCTCGGATGTTGTGCAGGGGGACGTATGCGTGTGCTCCAGACTGCCCACCCACTGCGTATTTTGCTGAGCACTCTCGAGATAGATGCCCACAGGCCTGACTGGTATAACAGCAAGGAGATCCTTGATTGGAGCGCTCCACTCGTCAGTTTCCTCTCTGAAACACTGCCAGCATCTGAAGACTCTTGTCACCTGCTGACTGTGTTTTCCCCTCTCCCACTTTGGGGTTTTGTGATTCCCTCGCATAGCTCCCAACTTCTCAGAATAGGGCCAGTTATTCCCAGTTATTTTCCCTTCTGGCAAACTGTCTAAAATGTTTTGTATCCAGCTTACCATATTTGCTAACAAACGATTGTCATCGAACAAATAACCACAAGATACTGATTTAATAATCTGCGAATATGTATATGGGTAATTGCTTTATTATTATCTTCTGGAAGATCTGCACTCCGAGTAGCAAACGAATCACAATCAGGAAAAATGTAAGTTGGAAAATTAAAAGCGGATTCCCCTTCTCAGATTTGGGGTTTGTAATTTTCTTTTATATCCCCCTTTCTTGCATCAGGCAAAGAAAATTTCTCGATTAAACCTCGTTTTATTTCAGTATAACTTCTTGATTTGTCTTGTGGCTAACACATTACCTCCATTGCCTGAGCATCTTTCAGCAATCTAATAAATTTAAATTTTTTCTCTTTCCCACCATCCATATGTGGCTACTTCGAAGTCTCTCAAAAACACTTAGACCGACTGAAACCCTTTGTTAGGCCGGTGATCATCATAAGGCCTATATATATATATATATATATATATATATATATATATATATATATATATATATATATATATATATATATATATATATATATATATATATATATATATATATATATATATATATATATATATATATATATATATATATATATATATATATATATATATATATATATATATATATATATATATATATATATATATATATATATATATATATATATATGTATATATATATATATATATATATATATATCTGTTATTTTGACCATAATGCCCTTCTCCATGTTTCTTGACATATCTATCCCGATATGCTCCCAGAAGCTTTTTCTCATTTGTCGCCTTCCCCACCACCACCCCGCCTCCCATATGGAAGGTCACCCTGTATATAGTCTCCGAAATAAAGAAGGCATCCAAAAAGTTTCTGAAATACTGATTTACTTAGATATATATCCTTCAAAAAGCAAATATTCAATTGGCAATGAAAGCGAAGGAAGTGACAATGTTTTAGAAAACGAAGTTTCTGGTGACATGGAAAAAAAATTCTGTGTCTGAATCAGAGGCAGACCATACCGACAGTGACTTAGACGAGAGACCTTTTGACCTTATTTTCGAATTTCAAAATGTTTGTGATATGAATGGAATTAATGATGAAAGTGACAAAGAATGTGAGAATAGGATGATTATATGCATCGATTAAAAAACTATAATTTTTGGAGTACACAAACTATATATACTTCAACAGAATAAGTGGAAGAGAAATCATATAAAATATTGTGCCCAAGTGTAATGTGACGAGCCGAGAGAGGGTTGTGAACTCAAAGGTAGTATGAAAGCAACTGAGTTAATTTATTATAGAACACTCTCCTTTATATACAAAACCTTAAGGCAAAATGAAATAACATGTTCTAGTAACAGACAATTTTACATAGGAGAAATGCAAACATGTTTATTCTGGTTCTTTTTAATGCGAGGGAAGAGCGAAGATACAAGCATAATATATACAAAATGAATTATGTACGATCGTGTGACACATGGTTGGTACATGGCTCTCCCCCTAAAAATGACATACTGTATATGTTAAATAGGGCGCCCTGATCTAGAGAGGTGAAGTGTAGGCAGGTCATCTGGCAGAAGATAAGCAGGTTTTAGACGATCAATGGAGACCCAGTCTTCTTTGCCACGAATGTTTAGTAAGAATGCTTTCGGACTGCGGCTGATCCCAAGAAAAGGGCCCATGTAATGGGGCGTTAGCGGTGGCTTGCTAGTGTCGCTGCGCAGGAAGAATTGCATTGCAGAGTGCAAGTCTGTTGGTATGTGATGCTTCGCTGAGGGCTTGTAAGTCTGGGGGCATGAAGTAAATTTTCACCGACGTGAAGTACGCGCTGGAGATCGTCGGAGGATGTTGTAGAAGGAAAAATTCGGCAGGGTCGACCAACGGGTCTCCATACACTATTTCAGCTGCCGAGACGTTGAGGGCGTCTTTAAGAGTGGTCCTTAGTCCCAGGAGGACCCAGGGAAGCTGAGTAAACCAGCTGAAATCCTTGCAGCGGGACATCAAAGCTGCTTTGAGGGTGCGATGAAAATGTTCAACCATTCCATTGACAGCGGGGTTGTAGGCTGTTGTTCGATGTAGGGTGATGCCCAGGAGATTCGCTTATGATGTCCACAATTGAGAGGTGAAAGTGGTTCCCCTGTCGGAAGTAATATGCTCAGGGATACCAAATCATGCATTCCATCCAGAGAGTAAGGCAGATGTACTTGAGGCGGACGCTGCAGTTTCCATGGGAATGGCTTCAGGCCAATGAGTGGAGCGGTCGATAACGGTAAAGAGGTAACAATGACGTTGTGTTGTGGGTAGGGGGCTTACAAGTCAACGTGAATGTGTGCGAAACGACGCTGAGGCTGAGAAAGGTGCCCACTCTGGAATTCGTGTGTCGATGTACTTTGGAAGTTTGGCAAGAGGTAGAGGGCGGACCCAATCCTTAGCACCCTTAGAAATGCCGTGCCAAATGAGCTTTGCCTTCAGCAGCTGTGTAGTAGAACGGCATGAGGGATGTGAAAGGCTGTGTATTAAATCAAACACCTTCCGTCGCATGGGAGCAGGAATCCAAGGTCGCGGTCTACCAGTACTGACGTCACAGACAAGGGTGGTGTTGGACTCTTCGAGGGGGAAGTCTTCCCAACAGAGGGACATGCAGGATGTCCTACATGCTTGATACTCTGGATCCTGTCATTGGGCTTCGGCCACGGCGTTGTAATCCAATCCCAGTTGAACAGCAGCCAACGTGTTTTTTGACAGGGCATCAGCAACGGGATTGATTTTCCCAGGGACGTATCGAAGGGTACAATTGTATTCATCCACGGCGGAGAGATGTCGGCATTGCCGGTCAAACCAGGCATCAGACTGTCAAGAAAAGGTGTGCACCAGAGGCATGTTGTCTGAGCGAATGACGAAGGGCGTACTTTCTAAGAAATGGCGAAAGTGACGGAAAGCCAAGTGCACCGCCAGCAATTCTCGATCAAAGGTAGAATAACCCGATTCTGCCTTGGACAGTTTTCTGCTGAAGAAGGCCGATGGGCGGGGTGAGCCGTTGACCACCTACTCGAATACTGCACCAATAGGGATGTCACTGGTATCGGTGGAGAGAAGGAGAGGGGCATGTTGGTTAGGAAAATTGAGAGCCGCAGCAGTTGATAGGGCCTTCTTTGCATTGCAGAAGGCTGCTTCTTGAAGGGAACCCCACTTCAGGTCCTTTGGCTTGCCCTTGAGGAAGGCGTAGAAGGGAGCAGGAGTGGGGGCAATGGCTGGCAGAAAACGGTGATAATAGTTGATCATGCCCAAGAATTCCTGCAGAGCTTTGACAGTCGAGGGCAGGGGGAAGTCCTGAACGGCTGCTATCTTCTCAGGGAGGGGGTGGACTCCTTCAAGAGTGATTCGGTGCCCTAAGAACGACACTTCGTTGGCGCCAAAGGTACACTTGTCGTATTGGACTACAAGGCCGTTTTGTTGCAGGCGGTCGAGAACGATCCGCAGGTTACGGAGGTGTTCCTCTTTTGAGGATGAGAACACATCTACATAACATACACAGAAAGGGAGGTCCCCTAAGATGCCATCCATGAGATGTTGAAACGTGGCCCCAGCATTACAAAGGCCAAAACAGGAGTTATTGAAGGTATATGTACCAAACCCAGTGGTGATGGCGGTCTTGGGAGGTCTTCTGGGTTCATAGGCAACTGCTAATACCCCGTCAGGAGGTCAAGCGTAGAGAAAATCTTTGCTTTGTGCAGGTAAGAGGTCACGTCACCAATGTTTGGGAGGGGGTAGTGATCCGGTTCTGTTTGCTTGTTCAGGAGCCTGTAATCCCTGTACGGATGGAGAAAGCCGTCTTTCTTTAGAACGATGTGTAAGGGTGACGACCATTTCCTCCATTTTGGAGAACGTCTGTTTGGCGGCTGCCAATCGTTCCTGTGCCAGACTTCTGAATTTTGCGAGGACTGGGGGTCCCATTGTCATGATATGGTGATAGATACCATGCTTGGCAGGAACCGTGGGCGTTTGACGAAGTTCTGGACGGAAAACTTCCGGGTACGACGTGAGGAGGTGGGCATAGGCACACGTGGGTGCACTTATGTGGAGAGCGAGGTTAGAGGGGGCGGGGTTGAAGAGGTGTCGACAAGTACGAGTCTGCGTTGACCAATCGTCGGCGGGCGACATCGACCAGAAGGTGGAAATGAGAGAGGAAATCCGCACCGAGGATTGGCAATGTGACGTCAGCAACGACAAACTTCCAATTGAATTTACCGTTTCCGAACGATAATGTGAGGTTTTCGTAACCGTGGGTGGGTATCGCATATCCGTTGGCAGTTAACAAGCGGACGTCGGCAGATGTAGACAGACTACGTCGTGTCTTGAAGAGTTTCCTTGGCAAAAAAGAACAACAAGCACCCTTGTCTACCAAAAATTGCACACCCGTTCTTGCATCATGTAAAAAGAAAAGATTAGAAACACCGGAGGCCACCGCCACGAGCGATGGATTACTTAGACGTTTTTTGACCACTGACAATCCTCGGCCCATTTCTTCGCAGTTGCCCCGAATCTGAAGTGGTAGTAGCAAAACTGCGGCTGATGGGAATTAGTAAGTGGCTGTAGAAGTCGTTTGTTGGGGCGCGAGCGATTGGTGGGTGGTGGGCAGCTTTGTCGCTGCTTCGGCACGTCACGGTATAGGCGTGTATGTCCTACGGCATTCATGTCAACTTCGGTTGACGATGAATAGGTATCCTCTTCGTTAGGAGTGGAGGCGTTGATGGAGGTCTTGAAGTGGCTGTCCTTAAGGGCGTCGGCTTTCGTCAAAAAGTCCTTTATGGGTAAACTATCGACATCGGTTATGGCAGCGCGTATAGGTCCGGGTAAACTGCGTATCCAAAGGGCACGAAGTAGGTTCACCTCACAAGGAGAGCCGTCTGCAGCACCTTGAAGGGGAGCGATACTGGTCATTTCACTGAGGGCAAGCGACGCCCTTTGGTCCCCCAACGGTTGTTGTGAGTGCTGAAAAAGCTTTGCTACACGGGCAGCTGGCGACGGCGAGTACTGCTGCAGAAGGTATGTTTTGAGGGCATCATATGCTATTGGGGTGTCTCCTTGTTCACAAAGCCAGTTAGATATTTCCGGGAAGGTGTCCTCGGGTATCGCCCGAGAACATATTCTGCTTTGGTTGTTGAGCGAGTCACGCCCTTGATGCGAAACTGGACTTCTGCACGCTGAAACCAAGAAAACACCTCTCTGCTGGTGAACGGTAAAAGTTTCAATGGGGCAGCCGCAGCGCCAACTTCTGTAGAGTCCATCATAGTACCAACGATGGAGGGGCAAGGGGATTGAGGGTAAAAGGCGGTGGGAGCGAGTCAACTTCCGGGGTCGCCAATTTGACGGGCTGAGAGAAGGTTGTGAACTCAAAGGCCGTATGAAAGCAACTGAGTTAATTTATTATAGAATACTCTCCTTTATGTAGAAAACCTCACGGCAACAGGAAATTACATGTTCGAGAAACAGACAATGTTACATAAGAGAAACGCAGACATGTTTATTCTGGTTCTTTTTAGTGCAAGGGAATAGCGAAGATATAAGCATAATATATACAAAATTAATTATATACGATCGTGTGATACATAGTTGGTACAGTACCCTCAAATAAGAAAACTCTTAGTACCCTCAAATAAGAAAACTCTATCTCAAGACTTCAATCGATAGCAAATGTAATTCAATTAGTGTAGGGATGATCTTTTCTCTAGGTGGGACACTTTTTATCAGTCTTACTCCTGTTTATTATGTTTGGCAATATCTTAAGTTGTTCTTTTGGTAAATTGTAAAAGATAGAGATACAGAAGTCAATCCTGGTAATAACACTGTCTATTACGAATTT
>NC_090740.1:88885404-88902904 GCF_036898095.1 Palaemon carinicauda
TCTCTGTGCTAGTTCTGTTTTCTTTCAAAAGTTCTCGGGAAATATCTTTATATTAGTATAATGGTTTTTGGGGAACTATTTTATAATCTTTATTGTATAGTGCCCATGCGTTTACGCAGTGGACGTCTGTATTCATATAGAGATTTTGATAGGATTGTAAGGAGTCGTAGAGATAGAAAGATAAAGTAAAGTAAACATGACGCCTCCTGTGAGTCCGAGTAGCCCCACCCTCGGGCCTAGTAACCCCATCCCAGCTCCCATTGTAGCACTAGTAAATGCCCGTTCAGCTATCCCTCTTTTTCAAAGCCTGGTCAAATGGTTCCTACCTCAGAATATCGAGTCGTGGATTTCTTCCGTCGATGCTCACTTAAATGCTAAACAAATCATAGACACATTTGTACAATTACAAGAAGCTAACAGTTTTATAGACTTTTCTAAACGAGATGCGAGTGCGTGCTAGAGAGGAGTATCATTTCAAGAGGCAGTTACATGGGATGATTTAAAAGTTAGGCTAAATGAGGAAGCCTTAGATGTAGTTTTAACATTAAGAAATACACTTAATCAAGCTACTTTGAATCGGCTTAATATCATAGAGAGAGCAGCTCTCATTGCCGATAGGCTAAACGAGTATCAAGATATTTTAGGTAATTCAACTTGGGTTACTAGAGATAACATCTCTGTGAAAGATTTCTTACGATTAATGTATTTAACCTGCATGACACTTATGTTACCAGAAGCTTTAATGCGGTGTTTTGATAAAAAGTTAACGCCCGAAAGTAGAGAATTGGATGTATATAAACAGATAAAGAAACAAATGTTTAAGTGTACTGATCTTGATCCCTTGTTTACACAAGTTTTTGCAAAAAACGAAACTAAGCCACAACATGTAAACGTAGTTAATAATAGTCAATTTGAAGGAATGATGTGTTATAATTGCAAACCTCAAGGTCACTTGATCACAGACTGCAGACTGCGATATTGTTCAATACTTATTAGATCAACTCATTCAAATAGTCGATGCTACTCTCGTAATCAACAAGAGAATCCTAGAAATACACAGTGAATTCCACAGTCAATTCCACAGTCAATTCCCTATGGAAATAAAAAGAAAAATCCTCAGTTCAATAAAAGAAACAGCCAAACGTCAATATAGTTCAAAATAAAAAACAAACAGTTCTTCAAATAACTCTGTTCCTGGGCCGTCTAGCCAGAACTCGCAGGGTCAGACTAATTTTCAGAATGTGCAGAGCAAAGCCAATACCACATAATTAACTCCAGTGGGGAAGAGAGTGATGTTGGGTCATTCAAATCAACATCAGTAGTATTAAATAATCCATATAATGTTTTATCAGATCATTGTGAGGCAATAGACTTACCTATGAAACACACGACTGAATCAAATAAATCAGTGCATGCTCCCGTAGATTTGCAACAAATTCCCACAATAATAAGCCAAAATGAGTCACGGCCAACATTATATGCTGTAAATTTAGAACAGTAATCCTTTACATTATTTTTTTACTCTGATAGTCGACGTAATATCATGGATTTGAGGACACATCATTTGTTGTTTTCGAACTTTCCTATAGAGAAGTCCGGAGTAAGGCTCTCGTGTATAGGAAATAATGAATTAAATGTAATAGGCGTAACTCATGTCCAGTGCAAGGTCGGTAAGCGCCACATTTGCCGATACCTTTGTTGTTGTACAAAACATTGATATGTATCCAGCTGTAATTATAGGATCCCCGTCTATGGGTAATCAAAACATAATCTTAGCCCCTGCCAAGCACGGCGTGTATATCAAAGGAAAATTCTATAAGTGTTCTAATACCTTAAAATCAGTTTTGGATAAAAAGAAGACGACTAATAAAACAGTAACGTACATTGAAGAACCAATAACTTGTCTCATTTATAAAGAAATAATATAGGCGACCCAACAAAATTGTCGTTCATCCGTAATATCATCTTGCACGCAATTTATCGAGCCGAACGATACTTCGAATTTAATAGTGTAAGTAAAGAAAACGTTACCGGGATCAGAAATATTAATCCTTTCTGACAATTTGGAAACTAACGGATTGTCCATCACACAAGCTATTTATACAGTACGCTCACAACAACAATGTAATATTGAAGTCTGTAATAATTTAAATACCACTTTAGTAATTCACAAAAATCAATATATCTGGGATGTAAAAGTTCATAATCATCCTATTCTTACCATTGTTGAAATCAATTACGCTCAATCAGTTGCAGATGAATCCCTTTTGCAATCTATTAAGAATAAAATCAATAAAGACATTCAAGAAAAAGGAATTCAGCAGAAATTTTTAGGACTTTTAATTGAATATCTTTATGTTTTTACCACTACGGATGGATCCTTAGGAAAAACAGATGTTATCGAACATCAAAGAAGGTTAAAGGACATGCAGAAAATCATCTATGTACCCTCGTTCAGACCCCCTTATGAAATTCAAGAGTGAGATAAATGATGAAGTAGGTAAGATGTTAGAAGAAGGAGTCATTAGGAAATCGAATAGCACTTATAATTCTTCATTAATATTTGTAGCAATAAAAGATCGAACATGGCGTATCTGCGTAGATTTCCGTTGCCTAAATGAGGAAACGATCCCTGACCGATTCCCAGTGCCAAGTACTGACAATATTTTATCTTTGTTAGGTCAGAATAAATATTTTACCAGTTTGGACTTACTTGAAGGCTTTCACCAGATATCATTAGAAGAAAATAGTATCCCATACACTGCCTTCAGCACAGCCAGGGGACATTATGAATTTTTACGTATGCCTTTTGGTTTATGTTGTGCTCCCATAACATTTACTAGAATGATTAACATAGTGTTTGGAGACTTTCTAGGTGAAAAATTGCATTCCTATATGGACGACCTTGTAATATTTACCAATACCTTAGAAGAGCATTTACGTAAACTAGAACTAGTACTACAGAGACTAAGACAACATAACTTAAGGGTAAAGATTAGTAAGTATGAATTTTTCAAAAAAGAATTGATCTATTTGGGTTTCACGGTGTCTAGCCAAAGTCTTAACCCTGGAACGGTACGGTGGGTCGTCCGCAACACCGAGCGTCAAAAAAAAAGAGGTTTTTCTCACGTGACTCACTCCCGTGACTGAATTTGTGGGTGATCGACATGCAGTAGGTGTCTCGCCTACACGCTCTAGTAGTGTCCAGATGTACATTGCTGTAGCTGTACTCCTTCACCGATTTCTGAGACGCGTCGGGGTCGAGCGCGACCGAGTTTACCCTTCTAAGGTAATTTGCATAATTATCAAAGTTATTACGTATTATGAAATTGTCGTAGAATGGTGCAACTTGTATAGGTTATCAGTTGTGGAAAGTCTTGGTGGATTGTTTGGCTACCATGTGCATGATTTTTTTTTTAGTTAAAATGTCGTTCATCACCACGAGGACCATTTTACCGCAAGTGCCCCTTTTTAATTTTAATCCTTTTTTTGCCAAGTCATTTTTCCGTAAGATATTGACAAATAGTGTCGTAAAACTTTTGCTCTTTTAGTGTTGGAAAGTGTGTCTAGATGATCTGGCTACCCATGCATGACTTTGTTTTTGTCAGATACGACGTAGTTATTGGTATATTTGGTATTTAACTGCGGTTGCCAATTTCTGTTTTTTTTTCAATATTTGTAAAAATTTACTACGTAGTAAGGAATTGCCGTATATTATTGATTTTTTTTTTCATGTTTATGTGTTAGAAAGTGTGCCTTGATGGTTGGGCTAACACGTGCATGTCTTTTTTTTTATCTGAGATGCCGTATATTAGAATGTTGGGCATTTTACCGCGAGTGCCCCTTTTTCATTTTTTTTTCATTTTTTTGCCAAGTAATTTTTCCGTAAGATATTGCCAAATAGTGTCGTAAAGCTTTTACTTTTTTAGTGTTGGAAAGTGTGTCTAGATGATCTGGCTACCCATGCGTGACTTTGTTTTTGTCAGATACGACGTAGTTATTGGTATATTTCTGTTTTTTTTTTCAATATTTGTAAAAATTTACTACGTAGTAAGGAATTGCCGTATATTATTGATTTTTTTTTATGTTTATGTGTTATAAAGTGTGCCGTGATGATGGGCATTTTTCCGCGAGTGCCCCTTTTTATTTGTTTTGCATTTTTTTGCTTAGTCATTTTACCGTAAGGAATTGGCAAGTAGTGTCGCAAAACTTATAATTTTATAGTGTTGGAAAGTGTTTCTAGATGATCTGGCTACCCATGCCCATCTTTTTTTTTTTAGCCAGATATGGCGTATATATAGGTATGTGTTCGATTTTCCTGTGATTGCCATTTTTTCGATTTTTCCCATTTCTTTCAAAATTACTATGTACTAAGGAACTATCACAGAGTAATGATTCATTTAGATGTTTATTTGTCGGAAAATGTGCTTTGATGGTTTGCCTAGCACGTGGCTGAATTTTTTTTTTCTGAAATGCCATATATTAGAATGTTATCCATTTTCCGCGAGTGCCCCTTTTTATTTGTTTTGCATTTTTTTGCTTAGTCATGTTACCGTAAGGAATTGGCAAGTAGTGTCGCAAAACTTATATTTTTATAGTGTTGGAAAGTGTTTCTAGATGATCTGGCTACCCATGCCTATCTTTTTTTTAGCCAGATATGGTGTATATATAGGAATGTGTTCGATTTTCCGGTGATTGCCATTTTTTCGTTTTTTCCCATTTCTTTCAAAATTACTACGTACTAAGGAACTATCACAGAGTAATGATTCATTTAGATGTTTATTTGTCGCAAAATGTGTCTTGATGGTTTGCCTAGCACGTGGCTGAAATTTCTTTTTTCTGAAATGCCGTATATTAGAATGTTGGCCATTTTTCCGCGAGGGCCTCTTTTTATTTGTTTTGCATTTTTTTGCTTAGTCATGTTACCGTAAGGAATTGGCAAGTAGTGTCGCAAAAATTTTATTTTTATAGTGTTGGAAAGTGTCTCTAGATGATCTGGCTACCCATGCCTATCTTTATTTTTAGCCAGATATGGCGTATAGATAGGTATGTGTTCGATTTTCCTGCGATTGCCACTTTTTCGTTTTTTTCCCATTTCTTTCAAAATTACTACGTACTTAGGAACTATCACAGAGTAATGATTCCTCTAGAGGTTTATTTGTCGGAAAATTTTGTTTACTTCTTTTTTGATTGAATATCATCAAATTTTTTTAGCTAAAATATTATATTGTTTTAATTTTTTTTTTCGATTTTATTTCCCTTCAAAAAATTTTTATTTGGGTCAGAATTTTAATTTTATAGTCGTAAAATATTCGACAATTATCCAGCAACCCACCATACAATTTTTATGCATATCCAAGAATAATTAGATTAGTAAATAACACCTTGAGATTGACATACCCTTCCTACATTTCAAGTGGCAGATTAGGGAGTCTGAGTCAGTGTGGTTGGTGGCCATTTTGTGGACATATCCGAAGCGTAAGTTGCCCTCTCTATATATATTCTTATTCCCTATAGAATTTGTGATATTTTGGTATATTTTTACCTGCATAAATATCATATTATATATTAAATATATGTATTTTTTTACGAAATTTCGAAGTACTCAAAAAATTACCTTTAGATATGGCCCCTGATATAAATGTAATTTACAAAATAATGAAGATTTTTTTACATATTTCTATTTTAGGATAACATATGTTTACTCCCTAAAAAAATTAGCCACTTCCTATTTCATTTGGGTACCCAAAAAAATTCATGAAATTTGGACAAATTTTTTTTGGCCAAAAAAAATTACCCTTTTTTTCTCATTTCAGATCTTCACCTCCATGGGTCTGACTTCATCCAAAATACATCAAGATGTGTCCTAAACATTCAAGAATCAATTCCTAAAAGGATTTGTGTATATATGTATAAACTTTTTTTATGAATTTTTATGTAAGGTCTTTTTTTCTACTTAATTTTTTAAAATATTTATAATAAATAGTTTTTTCTGCAGATGAGTAGTGTTTATCTTTACAGTTGTTTTAAGCATTCATTGAAGGTTTTTTTGGCAAAAGAAAAAAGGAGGTTACTGCAAAAACTGATTTTTCCAGAAATTTTTTTTGGCGTCGGGGTCGCGCGCGTCCGAGTATACCCTTAAAGGGGTGTCCGAGGAGCGTACCTATCCAGGGTTAAAGTAGTCCTCGATAAGGTGCCGGCTATCCGTAACTTTCCGATACCTACTAATGTCAAGGGAATACAGCAATTTCTGGTGTGTAGTGAATATTACACGCGTTTTATACACAATTATTTAATAATTGCCGCTCCCCTAACTGATCTTACGAAGAAGGGCATAGATTTCATATGGTCTAAGCAGCATCAATAGGCTTTTAATACCTTAAAAGATGAACTGTGTAGTTCTCCTATCTTAAAATTTCCTGATTTCGGTAAGAAATTCTTCATTGCAATAGACCCCTCAGACTTAGGAGTAGGTGGGGTATTGCTTCAGCAATATGAAAAACAATTTTTCCCGATAGCTTTTTATTCACGAAAACTCAGAACTACCGAAAGTAAGTATGCAGTAATAGACAAGGAAGAACTAACTAATGTTAATTCACTAGTGCATTTTAAGTTCATAATATATGGTTATCCCGTCAAGGTTCTTACTGATCATAAACCACTAACCAACTTCTTTAAAGGCTTTAGTCCCAGTCCCAAACAAACTCGGTGGAATTTGATCATCCAAGACCTTGGCTCGAGAAAGGGGTATTTACCAGGGAAAGCAAATATCATTTCTGATGTATTATCACGCAACCCCGTGTCATCTTGTACGGAGCCATTAGCTGAATTAATAGATATATCAACATCCATACATATTGCTAAAACTGTACCTGAACAGGAAGATCTGGGCTGGGGCGCTAAATTATTACAGACTGAGCAAAGAAAAGATCAGATATTAGAAAAAATTATAAATGCTTTGGAAGGAAATCGTAAGGAAAAGGAATATATAAAGTATACGCAGCAGAATTATATAATCAAAGACAATCTTCTGTGTAGATCCGTGACAAGAAAAACCCGCAATACACCACATGCATGGACACCTGTGTTCTCCATAATGTCGCAGAAAGCCAAATCATTGTTTTATTGGCATACGATGCTTAGTTATATAAAAAACACATAGCTAATTGTCGCTCTTTTAAGGAAAACAAAGGGCACACGAAAACACCTGTCAGCCTAGGGACGTATCCCGTGCCCAGTCAACCATTTGAAAGGATACATTTAGATTTATTAACAGGATTTAACGAGTAAGACAGAGGAAATAAGTACCTCTTAGTAATTGTAGATGCTTTGACTCGATATATAGAACTGATAGCGCTTAAATCTAAAATTGCGATTGAATGCGCTAGGAAGTTTTACAAGTGTTACATTTATAAACATGGAATTCCACACATGATAATCTCAGACTCGGCTGGAGAATTTAATAATCATTTCCTTACCTCATTGTGTGAATTCCTTAGCATAAAGAAAATCTGTACCATGATTTATCACCTAGAGTCGAATGGGCTAGTGGAAAGAGCGAATAGGAAGGTTTTAAACACATTAAGATTAACACTAGGGGGACCAGACCTCAACATGGATATTGCAACACCTGCGGTACTAAGTACTCTGAATCACTCATATCATATATCAATTAAAATGTCGCCGCACGATGCATTGTATGGTACCACAGTTAGAACGCCTTTCCATGTATTGATGCAAACAACTAATTTATCAAATCCTTTAAAAGAATATATAAATGCAAGCAAAAGTCGTTTTAATATCCTTCGAAAGAATTTAAAAGAATCACAAATCATAATGAAAAGGAATCATGATAAAATAGCGAAGCCAACTAAAACATATACCGTGGGTGATAATGTATACATACAGGTAAATGTATGTAAAGGACTCAATAATAAACTAACACCTAGGTTTGAAGGCCCATTTAGCATTTTGGAAACATTAACGACCAATAGATTTAGAGTTCAAAACGTATCCCAACCCACTGATGAGAGAATTGTACCATTGGCTTACATAAGAAATTAAAATAAGAGAAAAGGAAGTCAGTGATTTTTTTTTATCTATGAAACTTATATGTTAACATTTTTTTCTTCTTAATACAGGAGTAATTACATATATTTTTCTCATTACAGGTTTTCAAGATGAAGTTTTTATTGTTAGGAATGATATTGTTCGCTCAGACATTTTTTTCGTGTGGAAAGAGCTCTAATACTTAAAGTATAGGTTTTAAATTTGGCAATATAGTAGAGAGTACAGAATTCATATTTATTACTGCAAGCAATATAGTTATAGAAGTACGCATGCAAGCAATTTTTCTCCCAGAGAATGACGTCACTAGCTTAAAGAGCGCCATTTAAAGGTTTGCTGCTTCATTAAATGAAATGCATAGAAGACACTTTCCTTTTAATACAGAAAGTTCGCTTGCACCGACACTAAAGGTTGCTGAGATGACATACCAGGACTTGCAAATTAAGACTTACGAGACAGAATCTTTGGCTCGTGAACTTTTGATGTGGACAGTAAGACACACTAACCTTGAAAACATAACCCGTTTATTTTTGCTGCACTAAACATCTTTGGATTTGTTGCAAGTTTAGGCTTAGAGATTTCAAATTGTCTTAAAATTAGTAATCAAAATAAGAAAATTGACATTTTAACACATAAAAACGAATTAGTTTTATCAGAACTAAGGAATCAGTTAACTTTTATCAATCAAATTATGAGTTTGGTGAACGAACATTCTAGTAATATCAGTCAGATTATGGAAGTACAAGAGTGGTTGGCAACGTTAACATATTATAATTAAAAAAATATCATATCAATAATAAAATTGCACATTTCATTGAGAAATCAAAAGACTATGTGAAAGCTCTAAAGTTAACGACTAAAGGTGTTCTCTCACCGCATTTGTTGCTGATAAAAGACTTAACATTAATTCTGGAGAACGGACGGGAGAAAATAAGTTATATTCCTTTGTTAGACGCACATAAATTAGAATTTTATTACAGCCTAATTACAGTGAGCCTTGAAAATTACAGGATTATGATTACAATTCCCTTTGATTCTTCTGATGCTTGGCAATCATATAGGATATCACCATTTCCGACTTTCATGACAAATAACTCAAGCCCATTAATATCCAGTTTGACAGGACACATATTGATTTCCCTTGACAAAGAAACATATAGGGTCATTAAAGACTTGAATAAATTAACTCACTGTTCAGACGCAATGAATAAGAAAATATGCACAGCTGACTCCTATGAATTCCATAAAAATTAATGGATTCATGCGAGCTAGGTATAGTGCTAAACGGTGATCTCTCTCATACACATGAAAATTGTCTGAAAAAACTTTATCCCTTTGACGATAATAAGTTCAATTGCAGATTGAACAATGGCTAGATTAAAATTACAGGTACTTTCAAGTACAAATTGATCTGGATAATGGCTGTTGGCTCCATTCTGAATGACAGAAAAGTTTAATAGTTGAAGAGTTTTATAAACAGTTGATTGTAGTAACTCGGGGTAGGAGTAATCTTGTCCATGTTGAGTGGATGGTTGCCGAGAAGATAATGTACTGCCAGATAATTTTGCTTGTATATATACAGGCGTATTTGTCTTGTTATTAATTATTCATAACAGAACCGTATATATATATATATATATATATATATATATATATATATATATATATATATATATATATATATATATATATATATATATATGTATATATATATATATATATATATATATATATATATATATATATATATATATATATATATATATATATATATATATATTTATATATATATATATATATATATATATATATATATATATATATATATATATATATATATATATATATATATATATATATATATATACACACACATATATATATATATATATATATATATATATATATATATATATATATATATATATATATATATATATATATATATATATATATATACACATACATATATATATATATATATATATATATATATATATATATATATATATATATATATATATATATTATTATTATTACTATTCAAGCTACAACCCTAGTTGGAAAAGCAAGATGCTATAAGCCCAGGGGCTCCAACAGGGAAAAATAGCCCAGTGAGGAAAGGAAATAAGGAAATAAATAAATGAAGAGAACAAATTAACAATAAATCATTCTTAAATAAGAAACAACGTCAAAACAGACATGTCATATAATAAACTATCAACAACATCAAAAACAAATATGTCATAAATAAACTATAAAAAGACTATGTCTGCCTGGTCAACAAAAAAGCATTTGCTCCAACTTTGAACTTTTGAAGTTCTACTGATTCAACCACCCGATTAGGAAGATCATTCCACAACTTGGTCACAGATGGAATAAAACTTCTAGAGTACTGCGTAGTATTGAGCCTCGTGATGGAGAAGGCCTGGCTATTAGAATTAACTGCCTGCCTAGTATTACGAACAGGATAGAATTGTCCAGGGAGATCTGAATGTAAAGGATGGTCAGAGTTGTGAAAAATCTTATGCAACATACATAATGAACTAATTGAACGACGGTGCCAGAGATTAATATCTAGATCAGGAATAAGAAATTTAATAGACCGTAAGTTTCTGTCCAACAAATTAAGATGAGAATCAGCAGCTGAAGACCAGACAGGAGAACAATACTCAAAACAAGGTAGAATGAAAGAATTAAAACACTTCTTCAGAATAGATTGATCACCGAAAATCTTGAAAGACTTTCTCAATAAGCCTATTTTTTGTGAAATTGAAGAAGACACAGACCTTATATGTTTCTCAAAAGTAAATTTACTGTCGAGAATCACACCTAAAATTTTGAAAGAGTCATACATATTTAAAGAAACATTATCAATACTGAGATCCGGATGTTGAGGAACCACCGTCCTTGACCTACTTACAATCATACTTTGAGTTTTGTTATGATTCAACTTCATACCCCATAATTTGCACCATGCACTAATTCTAGCTAAATCTCTATTAAGGGATTCACCAACCCTAGATCTACATTCAGGGGATGGAATTGATGCAAAGAGAGTAGCATCATCTGCATATGCAACAAGCTTGTTTTCTAGGCCAAACCACATGTCATGTGTATATAGTATGAAAAGTAATGGGCCAAGAACACTACCCTGTGGAACACCGGATATCACATTCCTATAATCACTATGGTGCCCATCAACAACAACTCTTTGAGATCTATTACTTACTTAATATATACACACACACACACACACACACATATATATATATATATATATATATATATATACTTTTATATGTATATATATATATATAAATATATATATATATATATATATATATATATATATATATATATATATATATATATATATATATATACTTTTATATGTATATATATATAAATATATATATATATATATATATATATATATATATATATATATATATATATATATATATACACACACATATATATATATATATATATATATATATATATATATATATATATATATATATATATATATATATATCGATATATATGTATATATATATATATATATATATATATATATATATATATATATATATACTTTTATATGTATATATATACACATACATATATATATATATATATATATATATATATATATATATATATATATATATATATATATATATATATATATATATGTATAAAGTATATACATATGTATATATATATATATATATATATATATATATATATATATATATATATATTTATATATATGTAAATAGATATGTATATAAATATATGTATATATATATGTATATATATATATATATATATATATATATATATATATATATATGTGTGTGTGTATATATATATATATATATATATATATATATATATATATATATATATATATATATATATATATATATATATATATATATATATATATATATATATATATATATATATATATATATATATAAGTAGTATGTCTATTTATCATTTTTAAAGAACGACAAATGATGGATATTTTAACACGTGCAGCTTTGTCCTCAAATCAACTAATTGCTGATATACTTATCAAATTATTAGATAAGGATGATTTTCCAAATAATCCTATCCTTAGATGTGATGGGATTATAATTCTATTATAATTATAACAATCATTTTACGAAAAAAAGGAAATTCAACTTGAGAAATGTTTGAAAAATAACCCTTCATATTCTCCTCCATAACAAGAAAGTATAGCACTTGGTCTCGTTCGTTAAAGATGATGAAACAAATATTGATAAACAATATAAAGAAGGTGTAAAAAAATCTTCTGGATATCAGTATGAAATTAAAAAAAAAAAAGAAAAAAAAAAAAAAAAAAAAAAAAACCTAACAGCAATTCAAAAGAATTTCATATAATGCCTATACCTAAAAGAGGAACTGATTTTGATAAGATTATCTATTGGGCTGGTACGCTATGTGGATGGGAATTAGAATGGAATAAAAACTTCTTACCCATGATACTAAGCGAAGATGTTAAAATATTCTTTTATATATAATCTAACTTTTTTGCCAATTTGGTTTACGAATTTGATAAAAAGTATACTGATATAGCAAAATTTTACATAGGACCTAACAAATTCCAAATTTTAATTAGAAGCCATAGACGACATGTATTAACTATTAATGTTATCAAACAAGTAAAATTAGACAGTATTTTGTGTGGCATATATAAACTTCCATATAAGGAAGACTCTATGAGTAGGTTTATTGTTATGCCACACGAAGTATGTTCAAAAAAAGATTTTACTAGATATGCATTACAAAACATTCAAAAAGTTTTATGTGAAATTTATAAATCTAACAATAAAAAGTCAATAACTTGCACTCAATTATCGATGCCAAAATTTAATCATGAGAATAAATTTACTTTGAATAATGTATTTAAACAAATTCCTATGCTTTCATAAGTAACAAATAAGGGTTTACAGTACGAGAATTTTAAAGAGAGTTAAAAATATCCCTTCTTCCCAAGAAATATGTATTTTCTATATAACTAAAATTTACATCAATAGCAATGAAACTGGTACGTGGGTGAAATCAAATGCGGTGGCATATTACATGGACAGTAAACCTCCATCCAAATCTTGTTCACTTATCATTGATGAAAATTTTATCTATAATATCTATGATAATGATAGCCAAAGAGTAGCTGTTATTTGGGCATTCACAGGGTTATAAAAAAAAATAATTAACGTTTATGTTATATTTTAAAGAATGGCAATCAATTTTAGAATTTATTTCAGTTTTTTTGTCTCTACATATATTTTTACCATCTTTTTTCCATACATCTATTATCATATATATATATATATATATATATATATATATATATATATATATATATATATATATATATATATATATATATATATATATATATATATATATATATATATATATATATATATATATATATATATGTTTTATAGTCCATTCAAGTAAAATTGTTTCTTTACATATAGATTGGTTGAAGTTATATATTTTCAAGTCGGGTTTAAGCAATGATTTTTTTATGAGGCATTTATGTATTTTCTTTCACTTTTTTAGTCAGTAAGAAATAATTTCTTACAATAAATTAATATAAAAACCACATTATTTGATAATTTTTATGAGTATTATTATTTTTATCATTATAGTTTAGCATATGCCAATAGTAGCTTTTTCAATATTAATGCAGAGGAAAAAAAGGGAAAATAAAGTTCTATGAAGAAATACAAAAATCCAGGAAAGTAATAACACTAACAATATCAAAATAAGACATTAAGACTAATTCTTTTTCTAATTTACTTGGAGAAAATTTTATCTTTATACCGTGAGAATCAACAAAATTACCAGATAATAATAATTTTTACAGCACAGATGTACGTTATCCTGTTTATGATGCACATTCATATCAAATTCTTCCTAATCCTGGCTAATATGAAAATCCAAAAAAAGGGTTTTGGACAATTGACATTCAATCAACAAAGTAAAGAATGGGAATGCCTATGTTATGAATCATCTTAATTTGGTGGTCAATATTGTAATGAAATTGGAGAAAAAATTTATAAAAGATTACTAATGCATTAAAGTAGCTTAAGCTTTTAATTTGTCAAATATTAATATATCTACCGATAATCCCATCATAGATGGAGTTTATATTGAATATGAATCTTAAAAAATTCAAATTCTAATAATCGATGCAATGTTCCTTCAATGTTAGAAAATTAACATAGAAAATGATAATGTGAATAACAACATACAATTTCTGAATGATAAAAATATACATTGTTTTTATGATGCACTAAGTCCTCATTATATAATAAACCCTTTAATAAATATAGTCCAGAATATGGTAATGTTTGCGATTTCCATAATGGCTTTTTTGAAGGTTTTCTACCTAAATTCAGGGAAGAAGAAAAAGACCAGGAGGATATTATTTCTAACGCTTGTTTGAAAATTTCCACGGCAATTTCTTCAAATTTTCATATTACTGATTTGGCATATTATACTTTGAAAAAAAAAATGGAAAACATATCTAAGTTCACCTTTATATTAAAAGTGAATTAATATATCATATAGGTTTTTTTTTCAAAAATTAACAACCATGGTAAACTGTTAGTTAAACAACCCAATAATATTAATAAAAATAACTTGGTAAATGAAAATGATTGGTTAAATAGTCCCTTAAAGCCAACTAGAAAAGAAAAGATAACAAGATTGCATTTCCCAAAAGATAAATGGCCCGTTGTCAATAAAAAGAAAAATAGTTAATCATTATCAAAATATTCATGAAACTCGTCTCATATCTGCTTAGAATTTAGCTGTCAGTAAAGATTTTGAAACAAAGCATAAGTATGTAACTACCAATAATCGTTACCAGTTTAATGTAATGCTACATCATCCTATAATTTAGACGCATTGTTCCAAGTCCCATGGGAAAGGTAAAGTAACTTTGAATCCGCTCGGAATTGTACATAAACAATATTATGGATTAACAGTAGCTACAAAGCCAGGTGAAATAGTGCGTTAGATACGCGTGGGTATGCGCAGGAAAATAAAAGCGATTCTTCTGCACCAAATTATCAAACTGAAATGATGAATAAGAGACAGATTATATATATATATATATATATATATATATATATATATATATATATATATATATATATATATATATATATATATATATATGCCTTTACTTTATTCTTCATATAATGTATTCGCAGACAATGAATAGCTTTTTTTTATATAATTTTAATGCTTGTCTGATTTTATCTTCATCTATATATTCATATTGTTTGGGGCGATGTATATTTAGTAAATTTATTCCAAGTTTTAGTGGTACAAACATTGCCTTTTTCAATTTGTCTATTCCTAAATCGTTATAGAAAGATCTCTCATAGTTAGATATGAGGCCCTTTTCGGAATATTTTTAAAACAAATAATCCTCCATTGGATTTATTTTATTATTTTTCTTATTGTTGAAAAAATTCACCAAGTTAGATTCATTTGGAATTACAAAGATAGTATATTCAGCCTGATATCGATTATGATATAGTCCAATCCAATCTTTCTTTACCGTACAAGCAGGATCAGTAAAACATGAGTTGTAGGTCTCCGGGGGATTAAAATGATTATTCTTGATAATTATAATTTTTTTGTGGTACATGTAAGTTTTTTTTTTCCAATAAATAGTCTAATCTTAATATTAATTGAATTATTATAATATAACTTGTACTTTCTTCCACGTGGTAATATATACTGGCCTTCTCCAATATAATTTGGAGAACCATTCAAAAATATATTAAAATATTCTTTACTATTTAAAGTTTTTATTCTTTCAGACAAAAATTTTAAAGCCAAATAACTTGGGGAATAATTAATTAACCTCTTATATGGCTATGTAGCTGTTACACACAAAATAATATAAGATTTTTTAGTGCAATAGTTGAATGCAATACTGTTGTTACTGTAACAGACTACAAGTTTCCATATTTGTTAGTATATGATACTTTGATTTTGTGTATGCGCGCATGAAATTTTTTTAAACGAATTTGCAGTTTTTAAGAGTTTCTCTAGAGCTTATTAAGAAAAAAATTTAATGAATGAATTGTTCATCGTCATTAATTCCTTATCCTTTGGCAGGTGATTATCATGGAAGAAAAGATGAAAAGAGGATAATATATATCTATATGTATAATATTTGAATGAATGTTTTTCACATTTTAAAAATTTTAGCACAAATTAACACTGATATTCATTAGACCTACTAATTTTAGGGTAAGATATTTTTCACATTTAGTTTGTAGCAGCCTTTGTTGTTTAGCTTAGCTGAAAAAGTTAAGAATTTAATTTCGAAATTTCAATGAATAGGAACAACCTAACAAAGCTCTACTCTACAAATGAATAATTTTTCAACACCACAAACATATGGTTTTATGGATGAAAGTATTTTAATGGTAGGAGTTCCGCATAGGATTAATACTTTACATATATAATAAAGCAATGGTCTTAGGAGGCATTCCCAATCAATGATATTTGAATTAATATTCATGATCTCATTTATTAATAATAATAAGCAAATGCATGTAGACTGCATAATCTCCTGCATAAATGAAATTTTATATATATATATATATATATATATATATATATATATATATATATATATATATATATATATATATATATATATATATATATATATATATATATATATATATATATATATATATATATATATATATATATTTTGCAATTTTTTAATGATACAATATTTGCATCATTAATATTAATTCTATTGTTATATATTGACACGAGATCACTTACCAATGGATGAATAATTTCTACATTTCTACTTTTGATATCAAACATATTCCATGAAAGACTGTTATTTTCAGTTGTCGCATTAGATGATTTACTTTTATTAGGAGTTGTTAAGGCGATGGGTGAAGGATCTTACCGTAAAGTTGTTTTCTCCATTGTCTTATTTTTCTAAGCAATGGTTATTTGATTGATTGAATTTATCATATATTTATAAATGGGAATTAGGTAAAAAAAAAGAAAATGATATAGATGATTATCCACATTTACAAATATGTTCACTTATGGCAAATAAGGATTTTGATATTCATACAAATTTCGTGGATCTTATAGTAAAGAATATTTTTTTTTAGCCTCATGTTTTGCAAAAAGAAAAAAAAATAATGATAATAATATCCTTAAATTATACCCCTATCAAATAGACACCAAGACTTAAATTTATGGGACACACACATGAATCCCTGCATACAAATACAAAGGTGAAATAAAATCCAACGTATGATACTTGTATTTACATTACCAACCATGTAATATATTGTTCATAACCAAACCAAAATCTTTATTG
>NC_090740.1:88910404-88917904 GCF_036898095.1 Palaemon carinicauda
ATATATATATATATATATATATATATGTGTGTGTGTGTGTGTGTGTGTGTGTGTTTGTGTGTGTATATATATATATATATATATATATATATATATATATATATATATATATATATATATATATATATATATCTGTATGTATGTATGTATGTATGTATGTGTGAAATAGTGGCAACAATGGTGGTATGAATCGATTTTTCAATCATTATCTTATATCATTAGAAAAGATTACAAAATTTGAAACTTAATCCATAGCAGTCCTGAAGTAATTTTCTGATTTTAAATTTCTTCTGAATTTCAAATAGAACAAAAAATCAAAGCCTTTTATACATCAGAAATAGGACGAATCTTCACTCATTAGGTTTTATCACATATAGCAGTGAAAATTTCCCAAACCTTTCGAGTTGGGTGTGTTTTCATTCCCCAGACGTACCCAAGTATCTTGAGAATTTATTTAACTTTGGATTTGCAAACTACGCATATCCACAGATTTCTTTGAAAATATCTTTCCAAACTCTTAATTTTGGTAACCCTCCACCACCTCAGGCTGAAGTGGTGAGCTTGGAGAAACTTAAAGTACTGTTTGAGCAACAGAAGACCAGTCAATTTCTAATTTTCATGTGAGGGTGCAGATCTGCGCCACCCCCCAACCCATAGCCTTGGTTTAATTGATCTTTTACGCTTAACGTACCCCAGTTTTGATCCCTTTAGCGTTCACATTAGATGGATCTAGGACAAACTTATTGCATACAAGCAGTTTTGGAGGTCTCCTTATAACCATCTGGTCGTTGTGGCGAATTATCCCATACTGGCTGACTGTGCCAAACGAATTGAAACGGCCTTCAACTAGCATTTTGTTTCATAAGTCCACTGACGATCAGGCTCAGAATCAAACACCTGGTGCAAACCCGCAGACTATTTATGTGTCCGTTGCCTCCAATCCCAATACCCCTGTCTTTTGAAGGTCGTAGGGAACTCTGGAGAGGTTTGGGGAGCCTATTCCGTCAAACCATCCAGGAGTCTCCCAAGTATTGCCCGGCAGATAAGTACAAGATTCTTTTACACTGCCTGAAACGTTCAACCCGTTGTCCTGCTTGAAGTAGGATCCAGAAAAGGGACTGTACAAGACGACCATCGTTATCCTCGTCCGGGAGTATAAGTCCCCTGATCTTGACCTTCATTTCCCGCATAAGAGGCTCTTCAGTATGAGTCCCCAAGTGGATTAGAGCCCTCATCTCAGATGGTTTGTGATGGAGTGGAACAATGCTGAAGAGGAATATGTCCAAGGGACTTAAGCTATCATGTCTGAAGATATGTTGGAGCATGGCATCCTGAGTAAGCTATATCCCGCTATCCTTGAGAGATTTTATCGTTGTGACGATAGCACATTCGCATCCTTGTAAGAGTTGAAGGACTGACCATACGAGCAATCATGCACGATGGAGCTTGCCAAACTGTTGGAGCCAAACAGAGACCGACTTGCTGTTAAGCCTTCTACCACTGAAGGAAACAACAATTCAAATATGAAAATGGATAAGCCTTTCCATAGAACAACCAGCAATGATCTTAAGCCTAAGACACCATCCATACCAACCCACAATCCGGTAAAATCCATTCAGAAACAATCACCAGAGCCTGCCATTGCTCCCCAACTAGCAGATAATGCCGCTCGGCACAATTGACTTTTCTGTGACCATGACGGTCATTAATCCACAAACTCTCCCCTAATTCCCCCAGTCCAGTAGTTAACTGGTGTGGCTGAACCAACAAGGTCATTGCACTAAATGTCTTTCGACGCAACATACTGCTCGCAAGTGCACCACCTATGATTTATGTCAAAACTGCAAGGGTGATCTCAATGTGCCTCTCTGCCCTTACATATTGACTCTAGGTCACCAACCGGATGGTGCAAGAGCAGACCTACCTTCTTTTCAACCTAATCATATAGCCTGGAGGGGACTGAACCAACCAACAAGGAGAACAAAATGAACCCTGCCATTATACCCCCCCATAATGGTGATCTAGTTGATGAAAAACTTAAACACTCCATTCGAGTTTTCCTGTATTGTAGAGCCTAATGCACATTCATACATCCTAATTTAGTCAAGTCATTAAACCTTGTTCCTTTCGGAAAAGTCGAGCTCCGACTCAACTCGTTTAACATGGACAAACCACCTCAATGTTCAGACTTGGTACAGTTTTATTGGAAAGTTTGTCGCTGCAAGCATAAGGTCATTGCCATCGTCAACCCGAAAGTGGGCAAGATTGTAAGACCACCTTGATAGACATATGCACTTCACACTCTAGAGGATAGTGTTCTACGTCTCGCAAAATGACAGCTACGTCACAATGCTACTGGCATATATATCATTATTGGACCCTATTATCTTCCTCGACTACTCAAGCTCAGTCAAAACTTCAGTGGTGTCAACTTGTTCAGTATACTAAGTGGATATGTAGTTTAGGGAGAGTTGCCAGATTGGTCAGAGGAAGGGACAAAGCCCCTGGTGGTTGATAGCCTGTCGCTCACACTAAACTGCATCAGCGTAATAGTGGACCCCATGTCGAGAATCTTTGGAAACGTGATGCTGTGTGCATAAGCAATGAACCCTTCAGCTATCATGAGGCACAGGCTGTTGACCTCTTTAATCGTACTACATGGTTCGCAAACTGGAGATACAAAGTGCAACTGCCCTTCATGAGCAATAGATAACCGGAGACTAGTTTTGGTAGGGATTTTGCCCAGCTCATGTCCCTTAAAAGTCTGTGAACCCTCAGTTATTCGCCAAGTACCAGGCCTTCCTTGACGAGTACGCAAAGGAGGGCTTCATTGAGCCAGTCAAGCTGGAATCTCATAGTGACAGAAAAATGATCTATCTGCCACATTATTCTGTCTTAAAAAGTTCCAACTCCAAACCAATGTGCATAGTATTCAATGCCTCAGATAAATCGGGAACAAATTCTAGGTCTCTGAATGAGTCCTTGTACAGAGTCCCAAATTTGGCCTCAAAAATTCAGTCCATGATCCTCAGGTTCAGGGAAAAGCCATTTTGTTTGATGGCAGAAATCTCTAGGGCTTTCCTGCGGATAGAAATCGCTCAGGAACACCGTGATTACTGTATGTTTCTTTTCTTTAAGGACTTCGGTATGACAGAGGTTGTTGCATACCGCTTGAAGTTGGTCTTCTTTGGTTCCTCTTTGACCTCGTATTTGTTCAACCAGACAATCCAACACAATCTCGATGCTCAAACAAGTAGTCTTACCTAACAGCTCAAAACATGCATCTACGATGATAGCTTCCAACTTTTCCACAACTAGCCAGTGGAAATCATTTGCGAAAGACCGTACTTAAAAAAAAATCATGCTGGAAGCCAACATGCCCCTGGCCAAATGGACCAATAATGCCTCCGTCTTTGAAGATTTCCAACAAAATGGGCCCTCAAGATTACCTCGGTCTGGACTGGAACACCTCTAATGACACATTAGTTATCAAACTCCCCTCAGAACAGATGTCAGAGGACTATTCACACGTTGACACTAAAAGGAAGTTTGTCTCTCTGTTTTCATCAATCTGCAACGCTATTGGAGTGATCCCCCCAGCCACTGTCCAAGTCAAGCTCTTCATTCAGAATTGATCCGAGAGCTCTGTGCCTTTTTTAAAAAATACAAGGGTCTCAGATCCTTCAATGTCCCTCGAAATGCACATCAGGATCACCAGACTTTATCATATGTGCTTGCGGATACCTGCTAGTAGGCCTTTGGAGTGGCTGTCCACGTGGTCACAGCTGGAGCTAAATACCAGCCCCTAACAGCCAAGGCACGAGTTACTCCAAAACATATGCTGGAATTGGAAAAGAATCAGTCCATTCCCAAGCTTTAGTTAACTGCACTCCTGTTCGGATGCTGACTGGTAAAGTATATGATTGAGTTACGTCTACAACATTGTGTTCTGAGGCCTCCACAACCCTAATTCCTCAATAGGGTCGAGAAGATGACCCGCATAAAGTTGAGCTGTAAGTTGTTTCTCAGGCATGTTCCCACGTCTAGCCATCCCGCCTACCTAGCATCGTGGAGAGTAGCTGCCAAAGTCCTCTTAAAGTCCAACTTGTGGGTACATGGACCAACCTGGCTAATCAACATAGATTACCAGGACCAAACCAGGTTCTTGACTTAATGGGTGATAAAAATATGTCCTATCAGCGTTTTGCTGCAACAGACTCAAAAGTTTGCTAATTTTACATCTCTTGATGAGGCTGTTATAATCTATGCAGCCCTGCTGCATCTGACGAGCGGTGGACCTAGCACAAATGGCCCTATTCAGTCTACGGGTTCTGATGAAGACCACTTACTGCCATCATTCGTGTCTTACTGGGAAGCAGTTACCCTCACATATTACAACAATTGCAAGGTAAACTCACCTTGTTGACATCCGATCTATGAGTCGTAATCGGACAACGGAATTTCTCCACTGACAATAACAGGGTTCTAACTGGTCATTCCCACATCAGTGACGCACCTCCGGAGTCCAGCTACATTGACTTCATTCTCCTAGAGCCCCACTCTGCTCTCTGAAGAATTATTTTTGTGCAATGGCATGAAGTTTTGCTTCACTGTAACACGTTGTGGAAAAATTATTATTATAGTTAAGAGAAAATACTAATTATTTTCTTATTTTTTCATTTTGTTATATTTGTAGTAGAATATTAAGCTGTTATATTTTAGTCCTTCAATCTCGTCTAATTGTATTATTATTTTTTTTTCAGCACGCAAAAAGGAGACTAGAAGTTGAACATAAAGTGGCATAGAAAAGTTTTCAGTGACAGCCAAACTTTTATGTGTTGTCAATGCCCAAACCCGGTTCACTGTTCATGCAGATGATGAACCAGTGTTGTGGTGTTCTCCTTTAAGGTTGAAGTTTTTTCTGTCACAAGTCTGGAATTTTCTCTGTAATTGTATTGCATGAATCTGCACCTGATTTTTTGTTAATCAGCCTGGTGAAGACTGTTAAAAGCAAGTTTGCCCGGAGCTTCTAGTTCTGCTGCATGGATTACAACCTTGTTTTATAATCCCTTTGATCGTTAGGCAAGCTACTTGTATTTGAATGTATCCCAAACAGATACCCAGCTATGGTGTTCCTTTGTTTTTACGTGCATCTAGAACCCATAAGTATATACCCTGAGTTTCCCATCTTTTTTCTCCTTAAAATAGAACGAAAGCACTGAATGGGAGAAGCTAAACAGAGATGTGTAGCAGAAATGTCACGTAAAAATTGATATTAATTATATCAGAGGATCCCTATTTTGTCTATATAGATGCAAAATGAATAATTTTTGGCTGAATACAATTTAGATATCTCCAGAGTATTTATTATAGTTACAAAAATACTATAGCAAATCAGTACAAACAACATTCTCCACTTTGGTCTTAGACCTTCGAATAATACTGTGATTATCTTACATATCTTGTTTGCCTAAAGATATTTTATAAAGTTACTTGTTCTAATCAGTGATTTTGAGATATTCAAGTAAATCGGATACGCTCAAGTTTCCATTGAAAAATATACCTTACTGTTTTTTTTTTTTTTTTTTTTTTTTTTTTTGGTTTTCTTTTTATTTTAGCTTCTTAATCATTTAGTACATTATGAATGATAACATTAGTCTTACTAACTTACTTACTCCGGTGGAAATCATGACCCATCGTGATAGGATTTTCCACACTTCTCTATCATGTGCCTAATGGAACCATTCATGCGGGTATCCTACAAACTTTCTTACATCATCCTCCGGGCCTCATCTACCATCTTTTCTTGACCGTCCTACAGGTCTTCATCCAGCAACTTCAGCCCAGAATATCCACTTTGGAGATCTATCCTCATCCAAGCAAGCTATGTGTCCTGCTCACTGGAGTCTTCTTAACCTAATTACATTACGTATGTCATAATCCTTTTCTGAAAAAATTTCAAATTATTTCTTTAATGTTTTCGCAAGAGACCATGTCCCGCCTCGATATTTCTAAACTCTTCTGATAACCGTGTTATATATTCTCAATTTTATTTTACGGGAGATTGGTCGTCGTTTAAGAAGGTCTATAAGGCTGAAATAACATCTGTTGGCGGCTCCTATGCTTGGTATAACTTCTTCAGCCATTCCAGTGTTCTGCGACATAATAGTATCCAGACATTTAAACGTCTCTACTGTTTTAAATCCGATGCCTGCAAGATCTACATTTCCTTGTAATTGCGGTGTTCTTGCTACTTCCAGGATTTCAGTTTTGCCTTCATTTATCTCTAGTCCCACATGGCAAGCCATTCTTTTGAACTGTGTTGTTAGTTTTCTCCACCTCCCTGAGGCTGCCCCTTTGATATCTATGTCATCAGCATAGCCTAGGCAGTTGACCCTTACGTTAATAAAAGTGAACCCTTCAGGCCTGGCAGTTATGCTTCGTGCCGTCTTTTCCATTAATGGGTTGAAGAGAAAGATGGATAGGATGCATCCTTGTTTCAGCCCGCTCTTCAACTGAAAAGTGGTAGTATATATTTTGAGCCGCATCTAAGAGACTATAGGGTATTTTAATAACAAGTTCTCGTTAACCTTATGAGTTTTGACGGTATTCCAATTTCTCTCATTATATTCCTTATCGATGAGAAAACTAATTATGATAATTATTTTTTTCTAGAACTTGAAACTAGTGACTATTTTTCCATCAGATCACATTGTTGGTGTTAAATCATTCGTTTTTAGATAAAATTTTCTATTTTAGTTCTTACAATTTCCTCTGTAAATTAACTATGAAGGTCCAAGAAAAGGATATTGTTCAGTAAAATGATTAATCAAATTTTTCTCATTGTCAAATCAAACGCATAATAAAAGTCATGAATTATTAAATTTCTTTACACGATATGAAATAACGTTCATAGAAATATAGTTAGATATAAAATCTCTATAACATCGATTTTTCTCGCAATACTAAATCCAACGATCTGTCGTCGGACCGAACCGATATTAGTGGTAACCGAATAAGACCTCATATCCAAATAATTCCCTTCCGTTAACATTAATTAGGAAATCCCCGAAGAAATTAATAATAGAATAGATAATCAGAATTTCTGGAGTAGATATGACTATTTACTGCCAATATTTCGAAAATGTGAAATGTCTTTTGCTGCAAGTGATCTTGTTCTTGTTTTATGGCCTATTGGAAACGTCTTTGCCTGGCAATTGGCCGGACTGGAGCTCGAAGCAAGCTCATTTTCGATAATTTTTAGTAGATTACTTATATAAACAATAGTGTCAAATGTGTTACCATATGTTGGATTGATGGGCGCTATTTTGTTCCTGGGTGGAAGGCTACCAGCCTACAAGTGGCGGGAAGATAGATAGTTATATTTTTACCTTTTCTTTCTTTTTTTATATAAAATTAGTAACATGCCGGACTCAAATGTTTATGAGGTTATTAATTAACTTGAAAAAGGATAAAAAATCTTTAGGTTTCCAAGTAATC
>NC_090740.1:88920473-88935473 GCF_036898095.1 Palaemon carinicauda
GAAATTTAGAGAGCGGATATTTTGGTCTCATTTCCCTGCCGACGGAAAATAGCAGGATATGCAGGTGATTTCCTAAGCAACTAACCACTGATCTTTAGAATGAAGAGAGAGAGAGAGAGAGAGAGGAGAGAGAGAGAGAGAGAGAGGAGAGAGAGAGAGAGAGAGAGAGAGAGAGACCAAAAAGTCAATTATCGAAGAAAGCTTTTCTAAACAAGGATGATGATGACGTTCTGAAGAGACTTCCATAATTGATGATGGAATTTCTAAATGGATCTGTTTTTCCGTCAAGGCTAAGTCAAACTAATGGGCAGACTCATTTTCTATAATGAAAATCTATATATACGAGTTAATCTATAACCCGATTTAGTCTGAGATTATGATGAGGCCCTTTTTGACGACGTAGATTATTAACTACGGAAAAATAATTCATAATGGGGATGATGTTTCAGTTAGTTATAACTATCCCCTTGATATTTATCTCATTATCTATACAATAGTCACTGTCTTGACAAATAAAAAAAAAACACTTAGAAATTTACATCAAAAATGATACGCCAGGAAACCGAGATAGTCTTTCGTCACCCAGAATGGAGGGCAAGCGGATTTGCACCATTTTTGCAAACTTTGTTGTTCGTGCGATAATTTTTTTTTTCTATTTTCCATCATAAGCATTGTTTTTCCCAAGTCAAGTTTTGCTTTGATATGAGTAAGATATCTGGGAATCTCCTACGCTTAGCTATAATTTTATTTATTTTTCAATGTCTCTTAGTAATACCATTAATTGTTGATGTGTTGCAGGTAATATGAGAAGAGTTTTACCTGATTTTGCAGCCCAATAATATGCTATGAATGGAAAAAAGAAAATATGTATATATATATATATATATATATATATATATATATATATATATATTATATATATATGTGTATATATATATATATATATATATTATATATATATATATATATATATATATATATACACACATTATATATATATATATATATATATATATAATTATATATATTATATATATATATATATATATATATATATATATATATATATATATATATATATTTATGTTTGCATATATATATATATATATATATATATATATATATATATATATATATATATATATATATTTATGTTTGCATATGTATATATATATATATATATATATATAATATATATATATATATATATATATATATATATATATATATATATATATATATATATATATACTATATATTTGTATGTGTGTGCATAAATATATATATATATATATATATATATATATATATATATATATATATATATATATATATAATATATATATATATATATACATACATATATATATATATATATAATATATATATATATATATATATATAAAACGGATTTTGAGCGAAGCGAAAAATCAATTTTTGGGTGAGATGGCCATGTCGTCCTGATGGAAGGTCCCTATAGGGTAGCTTCCTAGGGTATATTACAACTACGGCGGTATTCCCAGAGAATTTACCTTAAGGTACCAGAATTCTAACTCTGGAGCGAATATCCCTCATGAAAGGGATATCGCGACATATCAGAGGACGTATTCTTGACACGCCACATGGCAATCTGCACCCCGAACAGAGATTACGTATCGAGGGGTCAATTGGCAAGAAACGAAATCGGGAAAGAAAAAGGGGGGAGCCGCTCCCAAGGCTCCCTATTCTCCAGTTTCGTAAGCGTGCCTGGCGCCAATCCTGGCGCCATTTGTATTCCTTGTAGCGTACACGAGGTGCTACGGATACTGTATGTAGGGCGTGGTCCTACAGCCCTTTCATAGAAAGGGAAGGGCGGGTCCATCAGGACGACATGGCCATCTCACCCAAAAATAGATTTTTCGCTTCGCTCAAATCTGTTTTTTTGGGCTCAAGCCATGTCGTCCTGATGGAAGTATACCAGAGCATTACTGTATCTGTGGATTCTCAGAACGTGCCGTACTCCCCGGAGGTAATTTTTCCCCGGTCGACTAGACCTAGAGACTTAAGATGGTACCGTTATACATCTTTTCAACTAACTATAAACCATGTTAGAGCTTCCTGCCCCCTACAGGGAAGAGTCCTACTAGACTCTGAAAAGTCTCGAAGAGTACATATACCTATGTATGAATACCAGGCAAGCTAATATAGTGGTCTCACCTTATATTAAGTAAAGCATAGTTTGTAAAGAACCACTGCGTCAATATGAAATATCGACCAGTTCTCCGCACAATACTTGTATTGGACAAAGGTTTATATCCGCGATAGGAGGAAACTTATAAAACCGCCACCCGTCCCCCTTAGGGGACGGAGTCCTCCCGTTAAGTGAAAGCATAAACCAATGCAACATAGCTTGCATAAAGGAACAATTCTATTAGAATTATCCCAGATAAAGTACATAGAATGAATGCTCAATTATACCAATAAATTGACACAGGTGAAGAGCACGCAAGGTTCTCAAGAACAAGTTTATTGACAGACAATAAATAGACAGGTTAACAACAATTATATATATATATATATATATATATATATATATATATATATATATATATATATATATATATATATATATATATATATATATATATATATATATAAGAAGAGGATAATCCAAAACTTTAAGCATAAGTATGATAGTAAACAGAACTTGTTTATCTGAAAGAAAAAACGTTAATGCCACTTTTAAGATACCGAGGTATCAAAGTCATAACAGTCTGTATTACAAATCAATCACATTAGCGTTAGAAACGCTCGGCACACATGTCTGCACTTATGCTAGGTTCACCTTTGGAAATGGAACAGTCTACGTGGGCAACTCAGTGCCCTCACTTAGTTTGTAGTACAGTATGTAACTACACACTCACCCTGGAATTAATCGTCCCAATTAAAACCACTGTTCCTCGCAGAGTTAAACAGTAGGGTTAACGACGCGACCCACTGCTACCACAGATCTCTTTAGTTCCTCTACTTGCTTTGCATAGTGGCGAAATAACACTCTGGAAGACTTCCAGCCAGTGTATGAATGGATATGTTCAAAATCCATACAATTAAAGAAATTTAAGGATGAGGCAACTTTCCTCGGATCGTGACCTGCGGGTGTACTGTCAGGATCCGCTCTGCGAATAAAATATGTGATTTTCGCTCTGAGTTGATTCAGAGATAAATTTGAGCCTGATGTTTCTCCCCTGAATAGTTGACCACCCTTGAAGTCTGAAGTTCTATGAAGATAGACCTTCAGGCATTCTACTGGACATAGAGATGCATCTTCTTTCAGAGGGCAGATTCTCCAGGGACCCCACCTGTTGGTGGGTAACTCATTCTTGGCGAGAAACGTAGGATCCGGAAACAGGTTCAGTTCTCCCCCATCCAGGAACTGAACATGACCTGCCTCTCTCGAGAGGGCTACAATCTCACTAACCCTGGGCCCGGACGCGAGTGCAAATAGGAAAATAACTTTTTGTGTCAAATCCTTTAACGCACACTCCTCATTGCTCAACAGAGAAGAAAATGAAGAACTTTGTCTAAAGACCATGAAATGGGCTTTGGAGGTGCTGAAGGTCTGAGCCTAGCGCAGGCTTTCGGAACTTTATTAAAGATCTCGTTACCTAGGTCGACCTGGAAGGCATATAGAATGGGTCTTGTCAAAACAGACTTACACGCCGAAATCGTGTTAGCTGCCAACCCTTGACCATGGAGGTGGATGAAGAAAGATAAGCAAAAGTCTGTCGAGATCTCCTGCGGATTCTTTGCCTTGACAAAGGCCACCCATTTTCTCCAAGATGACTCATATTGCCTTCTAGTAGATTTGCACTTATATTCCTCTAGGAAGTCTATGCTGGCTTTCGAAATCCCGAAACGCTTTCTCACCGCTAAGGAGAGAAAATCATGAGCTGCAGGGTCCGGGTTTTCTGTAATGAAGCGCAGACAGTCGACTTCTGGACTCGCTGGGTCAGAACTGGATCTGGTAGCGGTACAAACTTCAGCCGCAGTTCCAATGCCAGGGGGAACCACACGCTGTTCGGCCACTTGTGGGCCACTATTGCAGCTACCCCCTTGAAGGATCTCAGTTTGTTGAGGACCCTCAACAGAAGGTTGTGAGGAGGGAACAGATAAATCCTGGACCATCTGTTCCAGTCGAGGGACATCGCGTCCACTGCTTCCGCTAAGGGGTCCTCGTACGGGGACACGAACAGGGGCAACTTCTTGTTGTCTTTCGTCGCAAAGATGTCTATCTGCAGTTCTGGGACTTGATTCAGAATGAAGGAGAATGATCCTGCGTCTGAGAACCATTCCGATTCTATCGGTGTGAACCTGGATAGAGCGTCCGCTGTCACATTGCGGACTCCTTGAAGGTGAACTGCCGACAGGTACCACTTATTCTTTTCCGCCAATCTGAAGATGGCCAACATCACCTGGCTGAGAGGAGGTGACCTCGATCCTTGTCGATTCAAGCATCTCACAACTACCTCGCTGTCCATCACCAACCTTATGTGGATCGAGTGACGCGGGGAGACTTTCTTTAAGGTAAGGAGCACTGCCATAGCTTCTAGAAAGTTTATGTGAAAGGTCTTGAATAGCTTGGACCAAGTCCCCTGGACTTTTTTCCGATGAGAGTGACCTCCCCATCCCTCCTTCGAGGCGTCTGAGTGAATCGTCACCGACGGGGGAGGTGGCTGAAGAAGAACCGACTTCTTTAGATGTCTGGCTTGGGACCAAGGCCTGAGAAGAGTACGTAGCCGAAGCGGAACTGGTCTTCTCAGATCTCTTCGCGCGTTTGATGCATAATTTCTCCAAACTCTGGTTACATCCTTTATCTGTGCTGTTAGCACTGGGTCTGTCACCGAAGCAAACTGGAGAGAGCCCAGTACCCACTCTTGTTCGCGTCTTGATATCCTTTCAGAATCTAGAAGTCTCTTGACAGAACCCGCTATCTCCTTCCTTTTCTTCGCCGGGATGGAGAAACGGTGTGACATTAGGTCCCAGTGGATTCCCAGCCACTGGAACTTTTGAGATGGAGAAAGTCGAGACTTTTTTCTGTTGATCTTGAAGCCTAGATACTCTAAAAACTGGATCACTTGACTGGAAGCTTGCAAGCATTCTGTCTCGGATGCTGCCCACACCAGCCAGTCGTCCAGGTAGGCTACTACCTGAATTCCCTTTAGGCGTAATTGTTTGAGAGCTACGCTCGCAAGCTTCGTGAAAATCCTTGGGGCTATATTTAGCCCGAATGGCATGGCTCTGAAGGCGTATAGTCTTCGTTGTAGCCTGAACTCTAGGTAGGGGGAGAGTCGACGGTTGATTGGAACGTGCCAATAGGCGTCTGACAAGTCTATAGAGACGGAAAATTCCCTCTTGGGCAGTAAGGTCCTTATGTGTTGCAGTGTTAGCATCTTGAATTTGCAATTCACTATGAACTTGTTGAGTGGCGACAAGTCCAGAATGACTCTGACATTTCCAAGTCTTTCTTGGGAACACAAAACAGCCTCCCTTGGAATTTGGTGGACTTCACCCTTCGGATCACTTTTTTCTCCAACAGTTCTTGAACGTACTCCTCCAGAACGGGGGTGGAGTGTTGGAAAAACCGAGGGCACGGGGGGGGAGTGCTGTACCAGCTCCGGCCCAGTCCGTTCTTGAGTAGGCTGTGGGCCCAGGGATCGAAGGTCCACCGATCCCAAAAATTCTGAAATCTCCCTCCTACCGGCATCATCTCACTTGGACTGCCGTCCTGAGGTCTTGCCTCCCTGACCGCGACCACCCCTGAATCCCCTTCCCCTTGAGGGGCGCCTAGACGAGCCTCTGGCTGCTCCTCTAGGCTTTGCTCGAAAGGAAGTAGACTGCCCTTCGAACGTTGGGGTGAATGCCGTGGACTGTGTCGACACGGCCTGGGGTACCCACTGGAATGTGGTCAGGGTTTGTGCCACCATCTGGGGCACTGAAGGCAATGGCAATTGTAGTTGCTGTTGCTGTTTAAGAGGCTTGGCTGGCCGAGACGGTAGCCTAGTCCTCATAGTCTTCCTCTTTGGTTGAGGACCCTCATCCGGGGAAGACTTTCTTTTGATAGCCAGGCCCCACTTCTGGAGAAGGTTTCTATTCTCCGAGGCGGCCTTATCAACAACTTCTTTGACCAAGTCGGTAGGGAAAAGGTCTTTGCCCCAAATGTTGGAGGAGATTAGTTTCCTTGGCTCGTGCCTCACCGTAGCCGAGGTGAACACGAACTCCCTACAAGCTCTCCTCGCCCTGACGAAGCTATAAAGATCCTTCGTCACTGTGGCCAGATGAGTCTTGGCCACTACCATGAACATTTCATGGACCTTGGGGTCACTTGCCATCGTCTCAAGAGTAGTCTGAAGAGACATTGAGGCAGCCAGTCTTTCTTTTGTCTCGAGCTCTCTCCGCAAAAGAAAGTCAGACAGCTTAGGGAGGTCCTCGCCGAACTGACGTCCGGCAATATCAGCCTCCAACTTCCCAACTGAGAACGTAAGATGGACGTCCTTCCAGTCTTTGTGGTCCATAGGCAGGGCCAGCGACAAGGGTTTACACTCCTCCAGGGAGGGGCAAGGCTTGCCGGCCTCGACTGCTTTTAGTACAGCCGCAAACCCTTTCTGTAAAAAGGGGAAGGCTCTAGCAGGAGAGGACACAAAGGAAGGGAGCTTCTTACTCAATGCAGCTACCTTTGAGTTCGTGAAGCCCCTTTCTTTCATCGAGGATGAAAGCAAAGCTTGAGCCTTAGCATGGTCCATCACTATGACCTCCTTCGGCTCTGTCTCCTCCTTTGAAGCTGGTTCCTTCCTCAGCCGGACATAACAGTCCGGATATGACCCCTTGCTGGGCCAGAATTCCACCTCCTCTAGGGGAACGGAACCCAACTTATCCGAGATGACGATCTTTCCAGTCGTCATCGGCATGTACTCAGCATACCTCCACGAGTTAGCATCTGAGCACAAGGGAAGGTCTTTCACATTGAGCATTTTCTGGGGCCCATGTGATGCTGAAAGCCTCTGCATCTGCAGTTCCATTGCAGCCGCCTTCTCCTGATTCTCCTTCTGCATTTGTTGGATCATTCCAACAATCGAAGAGAGGGCCTGTCCCAGCTCTACTGGGAGAGCGGACGATGTTGAGGGAATAGGCTCCGGGATCTGAACCGGAGTAGCCGACACCTCGTCGGCCTCTTCCTCTACAATGTCTGGGGCTTGAGCTTCATCCTGGCCTCCTGCCAGGAGGTCTTCCTCCAGACGTTCGTCCACATCAGACATCCTGTCATCCAACTAGATGTCTTGCAAAGCGACCGCGACTTTAGCATCCACCTGGATCTGAACTTGGGGGATCTCCTCTTGAGGCTGGGGAATCACTGCATCAGCTGATGCCCTAGGGAAAAGATACGCCCTCATCTTCTCACTTGGAAGATAAGGTCCAGAGGTGTTTTTCTGGAAGCCCCTTACCCAGGTACGAAGCTTCTCCCTTGCTATATCCCTTGATTCCGCCGTCATAGGGGAATCAAAGGCCTCAGTAATCAGGTTAGTGCACACAGTACATACCTGAGGGTCCCAATACTGGAGATCACCTTTGGAGACAGCGCATACTGCGTGCCTCCTACAAAACTCATGTCCGCAGAGGTTCTTACTGCGGACGTTGCAGAAAACCCTTCCGCACTTCGGAGGGTCCTCCTGTAAAGAGAAGAAATTTCCATGAGTATCAAGTGAACTACGTATCACTGGATATGCACAGTTTAGCATAACAATTCAGGAAGGAAAGACACACATTTGTGTTTCCTTCACAACCAATTGATGCAGCCTTCCAGATAATAAAATCGTATGGTTAATCTCTTATAGAATAACCAATAAAAAGTTTCCAGAGGAAACAGGTGTAGCTCACACCTAAGCAATGATTTTGAAATCCTGGATAATAGACAAGAAAGAACTCACTTTCTTATCTGTAAGGCAACAGCAAAGGGCTGTGCAAGACAACACAAAAGTGTTAGAACAAACAGTGCTGTACCAAAACTTATACTATAGTTTTCTTCTTACAGTATATGTTATACTGAAGAATACTGGTACAGTATAGAAGGTTATGTGCCGGCCGGCACACACCATAACTAGCTTTAAAGTATACTACTTAACTGCTATAAGGCGGCAGAACGTTGGTTCAAATGCATGTGCCGGCCGGCAGTAACTGCCGGCCGGCAACTGCCAATGTCGGCCGGCAATGACTGCCGGCCGGCAACTACACAAGGTAGTACCCGGCTGCCGGCCACTGCTCATAGCGACCGGCAGACAAGGGCGGGCAAAGGTAAACAACCGATGCCGGCCGGCAGCAAAAGAACCAGAGGACTACGACTGCCTGGCTGCCGGCCTATGAGGCCGGCAGCCGGGTCGGGTACAGCACTAGAAGAAAACAGAATGGATGCCGGGATAAGAGTGTACACTACCTCCAAGCCCGGCAATCCGAAAGAGTACATATAAGGAAGGGGAGAATCTAATTCAGGCTTCCTGACCAATGCCGTCTGGCTTTACAGGCAGGCATGGATGAGGGACCAAGGGAGGTCCGGGCAGCACTCAAAGCAGAAGACCCTTGCCGGCCGGCAAGGGACTGAGTCAATTCCACATCCTAACCTATCCTAGGTCCAGATGTAGAATAACGTACAGTACTGTAATGGCTAGGCCATTACGGAGATAGAGGGGGAAGGGACAAAAGAGGGTCCTATCAACCTTGCTTTAGTGAAGGATCACCCGCAGCCAAGAAAACTCATCTTAGCCTAAGGGAGATCCAATGAGGGAGGCCAGCAATACTTGCCAGCTCCCAAAGAACCAAAACAAGGAAGGTGTTGCTACTCCTAGGGAAAGAATCTTATCCTCCCCCGAGAACAGCAACAAGGACTAGTCTGCTAGATCACAAAAGAAGGAATCATCTCGTACAGAAACCTTCGGTAGTGACCTAAGGAGGCTAAGCCTCCTATGTCTGTGTCAGACCAGCAAGGGAGACTCTACCCCAAGCCAGACAAACACAGACTCAGACTAAATACTCTGTTGTTCTGTCCCTCTCTGAAGCCAGACTTACTGGAACAGGAAGGTACAGTAACACCCCAGTATAGTTTTTTCAAAAGTTAATTCAGATAAACCACTTAGGGATAAGCCCAAGGCTTAAACAGAGGGAAAGGGATTGCATACCTTCTCCGAAGAAAAGAAAGCAACCGGGGAGTATGAGAAAGTATACTAAGGCTCCATAAGCAACTTAGCCTAGGCACCAAGAGAATCGATTACCTAAATCACCGAAACTCACTCGTATACTATCTTGGAAATATTCAACATAATCTTAAATGTATAAACAACAGCCTAAAGCTTCAATAAAATTTTAATACAATCGGAAAAACCAAAATCATGCATGAAGTACTAGGACGAAACGAATAGGCTACATGGCCTAGCGTAGGCCAGAGTTGGCGAATACTTCGCCAAATTAATACTAAAGCACAAAAGGAAATCCTATGTAACGCTAAATAGCTAAAATTTATTAAAGCAAAACAACCGGGAATGTTGCTCTGGCTAACTGAAACTCATACCTAGCGAGCGACAGCGTCCATGACGCCTCCGGTAGGCTACGGCTCTTGTAACAAAGATTAATCCTATTAATCACTTAAAAAACTTACCAAGAGCCTACATTTATACATAAAAGACATGGTACTCAACTTATCAGAGGCCGACGAAGTTGGAGAAGCCATGAAAAGCTGAATAAATACAAGATTTGCGAGAAACACAGGAAAAAACACCGAGTTGTTAAGCTACGCAAAAAGGAATACAGATGGCGCCAGGATTGGCGCCAGGATTGGCGCCAGGATTGGCGCCAGGCACGCTCACGAAACTGGAGAATAGGGAGCCTTGGGAGCGGCTCCCCCTTTTTCTTTCCCGATTTCGTTTCTTGCCAATTGACCCCTCGATACGTAATCTCTGTTTGGGGTGCAGATTGCCATGTGGCGTGTCAAGAATAATGTCCTCTGATATGTCGCGATATCCCTTTCATGAGGGATATTCGCTCCAGGAGTTAGAATTCTGGTACCTTAAGGTAAATTCTCTGGGAATATTGCCGTAGTTGTAATATACCCTAGGAAGCTACCCTATAGGAACTTCCATCAGGACGACATGGCTTGAGCCCAAAAATATATATATATATATATATATATATATATATATATATATATATATATATATATATATATATATATATATATATATATATTATATATATATATATATATATATATATATATATATATATATATATATATATATATATATATATATATATATATATATATATATATATATATATATATACGAATAACTTTTCATAATATTGTGATATTTTGCCTGATCAAAGCTCCTACTAATACATTATAAATGTTCGAAGTTTTCCTGTTTGAAAGGTGTAGTTTATGATAATGCATCGCAATCCTATTGTTATTTATATAAAATAGCTTATCTCAGTCATAGTCATTATCATCCTTTACTTAGGGTGATGCTGATTCAGAAAACTGCCTTTTTTAGAGCCCAGCATTACATATTATTTCAATTATTGTAATTATTGCTGCACGCTTTTTATAGCTTCTGATTTATCTGCTCCCGCTACGTAATTTACTCTGGAAGTTCACGGTCCCAGCGTTTGGCCAGATGAAAATAATAAGCTCACGAATAGAATATAAAGTCAATGGTTGGGGTAGTAATATTAAAGACAAAAACATTTATGAACTCCCCATCTTTTTTTTATTAATTCTTAATCAAAACTCCAGTTTAATAATAGTCAAACTTCACGTTAGATTTTTTCCGTATGTGTTTGTGTGCACGCAAAAGAACACATCAGTCATAAAAAAACTTATTTTGTGAATCACGATTCGCTTAGGACAGCTTCAGAAGAACTAATAACTGATACATATTTGAATAAAAAATTTCAAGTTATGACAAACGTTTGAAGACTGTTGAAGGAAATAACGCCTTGGAAATGGAGTAGACTCTCTTACCTCAAGTATCAACGAATGTAAGAGAGTTTTCAGCAAGTATTGGATTGAAAGAATATGAATATTCTGAAGGATACTGCACGCTATGGATGTTCCCGAACAAGGAAAGGAAGGGAGAAACTGCACATGAGAAAAGGTCACCATTTATGGGTTTTCTTCTTATGAATACTCTTGCAGGTGCTCGCATGCTTTTGCAATACAAGCACATCTATAAATCCACATATGGCAGTAAAACAACCATAGATGATCACAGGGTCATTACTCCAGGGGGTTGGGGGTATTTGGATGGCACGAAGGAGCCCTGAAGGAACATATATGACTTGAGATACAGTTTTGGAGTAAAACTCTTTTGACACAATTAGAAAGATGTGGCCCATATATTTCAGAGGTCAAATATAAGCGAAAAAATGGGATTATTTTTTAACTTATCTGATGCCAAAGATGATGTTATGTATCAATTGAGAACATATGCTATGTAAATTTTCAGGAAAATCTAGCACAGATCTCATGGATAAAGAAAAGAAAAAGTAGCAACATATGGTTAGACCTTCATTCAAGGCTTATTTTACTTGGATTAACAATGGGTAAAGAAGTATAATTCATTCTATGACTTGAATTCAAGGCTTGATTATGATGATTTTACTCTTGTGGTTCTTGTAGTAAGAGGTACGCTTCCTTTTTACTTCAATTCAAAGTTCCTTCATGATGATTAATCTTTTAGAGAAGAGGTTTGATTTAATTTTTGTACTTAATTCAGGGTTTAATTATGGTGGGCTCACAGTTCGGAATGAAGTATGTCTCGCTTTTACCTTCATTCAAGGCTTATTCGTGGTACCTTCACTGTTGGAGAAGATGTATGCATTAATCTATGACCTTCATTTATGGATTATTTATGATTATTTCACAGTTGGGAAAGTAGTATCCACAATTGGACCTTCATTCAAGGCTTATTTATGATGCTTTCACTGTTGGGAGAGAAATATGATTCACTCTCTGACCTTCATTGAAGGTTAATTTATGATGATTTCACTGTTGGGAAAAGAGTATGATACACCGTTTCACCTTTATTCATGGCTTTTTAAAGATGGTTTCAGTGTAGCGAAAGAAGTATAATAAACTCTCTGACATTCATATAAGGCTTATTTATGATGATTTCACTTTTGGGAAAGAAGTATGATTCACTCTTTGACCTTCATTCAAGGCATATTTAGGATTTTTTCACTGTTGGGAGAGAAGTACGATTCACTCGCTGACCTTCATTTAAAACTTATTTAGGACGATTTCACAGTTAGGAAAAAATTATGATTCACTCTTTGGTCTTCATTTATGGCTTATTTATGATGGTTTAACTGTTGGGAAAGAAGTATGATACACTATATGACCTTCAATCAAGGCTTATTTAGAAGGATTTCCCTGTTGGGAAAGAAGTATGATACACTCTCTGACCTTCATCCAAGGCTTATTTAGGATGATTTCACTCATAGGGCAGAAGTATGATACATTCTCTAACCTTAATTAAAGGTTTATTTATGATGATTTCACTATTCGGAAAGAAGTATGTTACACTCTCTGACCTTCATCCGAGGCTTATTTATGATGATTTAACTGTTAGGACAGAAGTATGATACACTCTCTAAGCTTCATTAAAGGAGGCTTATTTATGATGGTTTCACTGTTGGGAAAGAAGTATGATTCACTCTCTGACCTTCATTCAAGGCTTATTTATGATTATTTCACTGTTGGGAGAGAAGTAAGATTCACTCTCTGACCTTCATACAAGACTTATTTAGGATGATTTCAGAGTTGGGAAACAATTATGGTTCACTCTTTGGCCTTCATTCAAGGCTTACTTATGATGGTTTTACTGTTGTGAATGAAGTAAGATACACTCTCTGACCTTCATTCAAGGCTTATTTATGATGACTTCACTGCTGGGAAAGAAGTATGATACACTCTCTGACCTTCATCCAAGGTTTATTTAGGATGATTTCAATGTTAGGAGAGAAATATGATACACTATCTAGCCTTCATTCAAGGCTTATTTATGATGGTTTCACTGTTGGGAAAGAAGTATGATACACTCTTTGACCTTCATCCGAGGCATATTTAGGATGGTTTCACTGTTAGGAAAGAAGTATGGTACACTCTCTAAGCTTCATTTAAGGCTTATTTATGATGACTTCACTGCTGGGAAAGAAGTATGATACAATCTCTGATCTTCATTCAAGGCAAATTTATGATGCTTTCAGTATTGGGAAAGAAGTATGATACACTCTTTGACCTTCATTCAAGGCTTATTTATGAGGATTTCAGTTTTTGGAAAGAAGTATGATACACAATCTGAAATTCATTAAAGGCTTATATGTGATGATGTCACTGTTTGGAATGAAGTATCATTCAATCTCTGACCTTCATTCAAGGATTATTTATGATGATTTCACTGTTGGGAAAGAAGTAAGATAAACCATCTGACCTTCATTAAATTCTTATTTATGATGGTTTCACTGTTGGGAAAGAAGTATTATTCAGTCTCTGACCTTCTTTTAAGGCATACTTATATTGATTTCACTATTGGTAAAGATGTATGATATATTCTCTGACCTTCATTCAAGGATTATTTATGACGATTTCACAGTTGGGAAACACTTATGATTTTCTCTATGGCCTTCATTTAAGGCTTATTTAGGATGGTTTCACTGTTGGGAAAGAAGTATGATACACTCTCTGACCTTCATCCAAGGATTATTTAGGATGATTTCACTGTTAGAACAGAAGTATGATACAGTCTCTAACCTTCAATCAAGGCTTTTTTTTATGGTTTCACCGTTGGGAAAGAAGTATGATACACTCTCTGACCTTCATCCAAGGCTTATTTAGGATTATTTCACTCATAGGACAGAAGTATGGTACACTCTCTGACCTTCATTCTAGGCTTATCTAGGATGATTTCACTCATAGGACAGACGTTTGATACATTCTCTAATCTTAATTCAAGGTTTATTTATGATAATTTCACTATTCGGAAAGAAATATGTTACACTCTCTGACCTTCATCCAAGGCTTATTTATGATGATTTAACTGTTAGGACATAAGTATGATACACTCTCTAACCTTCATTAAAGGAGGATTATTTATGATGGTTTTGCTTTTGGGAAAGAAGTATGATACACTCTCTGACCTTCATTCAAGGCTTATTTATGATGACTTCACTGCTGGGAAAGAAGTATGATACACTCTCTGACCTTTATCCATGGCTTGTTTAGGATGATTTCACTGTTAGGAGAGAAATATGATACACTATCTAGCCTCTCATTCAAGGCTTATTTATGATGGTTTCACTATTGGGAAAGAAGTATGATACAATCTCTGACCTTCATTGAAGGTTAATTTATGATGATTTCACTGTTGGGAAAAGAGTATGATACACTGTTTCACCTTTATTCAAGGCTTTTTAAAGATGGTTTCAGTGTAGCTAAAGAAGTATAATAAACTCTCTGACATTCATATAAGGTTTATTTATGATGATTTCACTTTTGGGAAAGAAGTATGATTCACTCTTTGACCTTCATTCAAGGCATATTTAGGATTTTTTCACTGTTGGGAGAGAAGTATGATTCACTCGCTGACCTTCATTTAAGACTTATTTAGGACGATTTCAGTTAGGAAAAAAATATGATTCACTCTTTGGTCTTCATTTATGGCTTATTTATGATGGTTTAACTGTTGGGAAAGAAGTATGATACAATCTCTGACCTTGTTTCAAGGCTTATATATGATGACTTCACTGTTGGGAAAGAAGGATGATACACTCTTTGACCTTCATCCAAGGCATATTTTGGATGATTTCACTGTTAGGAAAGAAGTATGGTACACTCTCTAAGCTTCATTTAAGGGTTATTTATAATGACTTCATTGCTGGGAAAGAAGTATGATACACTCTCTGACGTTCATCCAAGGC